>NW_019091263.1:0-195075 GCF_002217175.1 Folsomia candida | reverse complement strand
AAAAGAGAGAGTCAAAGTTACACTCTAAATAAAAAGTAAGCAAATTGCTACTGGGCGGTGAAGCAAATTTACTACAGTTTTGTAGAAAATCGCCACCATACCGGTGAAGTCATATATTTATAGACACCGCCCAGTAGCAATTTGCTTACTTTTTATTTAGAGTGTACACACACGGAAAAAATAATCTGGTAATAAACATTACCGAAAAGCATAAGTATGTATATGACTCTACCAAAGTAGTAATGATAAGTTGTACCGTGCAGTAATGGCTTGGTAATAAAGTATTAGCATAATCGTAACGAATTTTTAACTACCTGGTAAAATTACCAAATTTATTACCGAGAAATCATTACCTGCGTGACTTTACCAGACTATTTAGAGCGTAGCAATTTGGAATGTTGGTCTTTCGCAAAATTACCTTTGTACGACTCTCGCGTAGTCACCTTTTTTCGGTACTTTTTGCGATTTTCTTGCATAACTCACACATACTCTGCGAATACACTCTTTTCAATTGTCAATAAATAAATACCTTTAAAAAAATAAATAAATAAATAAGATAAATTAAACAAATCCATGAAAACCATACCCAAATATGTGATTTTCAATGGATTTGCGAGATTAGAGAAAGATTTGCAAAGTCATATTTTGCGAATCCACTCACAACACAAATACATATTTACCTATTTTGAACTTCGCAAGTTTGCTGAATGAGTTGCGATGCGAAATAAGACGTTGTCGTGAGTACGCCCAACATGAAAGTTAATCCAATGACGACAATATTGTTATTTTTCGTAATTTGGAAAAATACCAGGGATCTCATTAACTTAAATTTTTCAACGTAATTAACAAACCACAGACAGACAAAGGGGGAATCAAAACCCATACAAAAACTTCATTTCACACCGCAGCCAAATTGAAAGGTTCCATTGTCTCCATAATTAATGTGAAAAGCAACATTTTTACCTGAGCAAGTGCGTGACTGTGGCAATTATCTAAGCCCACGATTTTATTATCCACGAATTACTGAAAAATTTAAGCTAAACCAGGAACAACAAGGTTAAAGTTTGACATACTTACATACCTGCCAGCATTTCTGCCAACTAAACATTTCTAAAAATTCACAATATTTCGTCAACTTCCAGTCGGTCGTTTAAACTTGGCAGGTGAACTCGTTCGTACATACGTGATTGAATTTTTCCCCAAATTCCATTTGCCCCCCGCCCCCACTTTATTTCATTCAGTTTATCTACATACTTCTTCAATACGTCGTACCTTTAAAAATGAATAATTTCGTCGCAGCAATTGATCAAGGGACTAGCTCGTCACGATTTATGGTAATCTTGTAAATCTTGTAATATATTAAAATCCTTAGTGCATATATACATAAATACATTGTAGGTTAATACGCGATTTGATTATCCCCGAATTACGGAAAAATTTAAGCCAAACCAAGCACAACGGTTAAATTTTTACATATTTACACACTTGCCAGCATTTCCACTAAGGGGCCACCCGTATATTACGTCATCACAAATTCTAGATTGTAGTGCCCACCCACCCAACCAACGTAAACATTATTTAGGGAATATGGAATTTTAGCATGGGAAAGATAGGAAGACCAAAACTACATATCCACCCAATAAAATGATGACGTAAATGATGGCATTTCCTGTAATTCACAGTATTTCTTCAACTTCCAATCAGTCGTTTAAACTTTGCACGTGAACTCGGAAATACTCGGTCATTTAATTTTTTTCCCAAATTCCATTAGCCCCCACCCCCATTTTATTTCCTAGTTTACTTCTTGAATACCTCTCACCATTAGAAATGAGTAATTTTGTCGCCGCAATTAATCAAGGGACTAGTTCGTCACGATTTATGGCAACCTTGTAAATCAATCCATTAAAATCCTTACTACATATTTACATAGGCATAATCTAAGTTATCAATTTTATTTCGGAAAATAAATTACAATCAAACGTGCCGAACTGATATTGCAGCAAAGTATCTAAATGCTGAAATAAAATGGCATTATCTTGATAATAGGTATAAATAAATATATACATATTTACATATGCAGGTTTTTGAGGCCAATACCGGTAAATTGATAACCTTTCATCAAGTCGAAATTCCACGCTGTGCTCCAAACCAAGTAAGACATAAAAAATTAATTAATTAAATTCCAAAAAAAATTTAAAACTGGTGGAAAAAGTTAAATCCAAACCAACATACACAGTATAATTATTTCTTTATAATTTTTATTTATTCCAAACTATAACTTTGACATAGAACAAGGGGCCATCCATATATTACGTCATTAAAAATTCTCGATTTTAGCATCCACCCACCCACCCAACGTATACATACATTAAGGGATAGGTAATTTTACCATGGGCAAGATAGGAAGATTTAAACCACCCAGTAAAATGATGACGTAATATATGGACGTTCCCTAAAGAGATACGTTAATTTAATTTTGCCTAATTGTCAGGGTATTCCGACCCCGGGTTTTACTGGGTTTTACTCGGGTTTTACTAGGTTTTATCTCAAATTCAAATAGATAAATCAATCTAATCAGTTTCCAGGTGCTTATCTAACTCTAATTAAGCACTCTGAGCAATATTCCGTCAATTTCTATATTTATTTAGAATTTTTCTTTATGATCTAAAAATCACAATTTACAGCTAGACTTGGAGTTTGATCATATTAATGATTTTTGGGTGTGTTTTTGGTATTTTGCATTAGTTTTATGGTAAATCTTGATAAAATACATCAATTTAACATATTGGTGTAACATTATAAGTTATATTAGTTCACCCCAAACATTGAGTAAAACCCAGTAAAACCCCAAAACCCAGTAAAACCCAGTAAAACCCGGTAAAACCCCGGGGTAGTTGTTTTCAAGGTAAAACCCGGGGTTTTTCCGGACCCTGCTAATTGTTTATTTACAGGGGTGGGTAGAGCAAGACGCCAATGTTCTTCTCTCTTCTATCTTAACCTGTATCGACGGGTGTGTCAAAAATTTGCAAGACATGGGCCACTCCCCCTCGCAAATAAAAGCTGTTGGGATAACAAATCAAAGAGAAACTATCATCGCATGGGATAAGGTTTCAGGAAGTCCGTTGTACAATGCGATTGGTAAATATGTATTTACGTAATAATTAAGCTTCGTGACAAAGGAAGGATTTTTTTTTCAAAAAACTCAACCTGTTCCGGATCTGAATTTAAAAAAATCTCACATATCGATAAATTACCATTGTTATCATAATTTATTGATGTTTTGTAGTTAATTACTAGTTAACTACAATTTTGTTTCAAAAAAGGATATAGTTGTAATTAAGGTTCAACTACATTTTCCAGAGTAATTGAGCAAAAGTAATTCAACTACTTTCTTATATTGAATAAGTAATTAAATAACCAACTATTTATCTACATTTCAACTACTCTTCAATTCCACCATTGCTGATGTGCGTTTCTAAATTTTTCTGTAAATTATCCTATCAAACTCAAATGTGGCAAGCCTCTTAAACCAGAACGGGATACGTTTGTTCCCTGATAAAGTTTGGGCAAAACATTCCATTCGTATTTTTCACCACATTTCTTCATCACTCTGTAAATAAACCTCAAAAAATGTAAATTTATCTCCCACCAGGAAAAAATATGCAAAACTACCCCAAATCATTTTCATTTATTTCAGTCTGGATGGATACCCGAACAGTTTCCACGGTGCAGGAAATTTTATCAACTAAGAAACAAGAAACTGAAGACATCCGTCGAATCTCCGGCCTTCCGATGAGCACTTATTTCAGTGCCACAAAATTAAAGTGGCTCCTTGACCACGTGCCCGAAGTAAAGCAGGCCGTGGATCTGGATCGATGCCTTTTTGGCACAGTGGACTCCTGGCTAACTTGGGTAACATTAATTAATTAATTAAAACTTCTCACTAATTAAATAAACCGTTACAACGCATGTAAGCAAGGGGTGAAAGAAGTGTGCTATCCGTCAAATTGACCTTAAAATGACATTTCATGACCTTTGACCTTGAAGAGTGTGACCCACAGGGTCCATCTTCGAACTCGTCCTGTCCCTTGACATTAGGAGTTTACGTTCAAAATTTCAAGTCTCTATGTCTTTCCGTTCAAAACGTATCGGAGCTACGGACAGACGGACAGACAGACGAACATAACGATCTTATAAAGGGCTTAATAATTAGCCACACTATAATTATTTTTTTTAAGAATCTCACCGGAGGATGTAACGGCGGATTGCATGTGACCGACGTTACTAACGCTTCTCGAACCATGCTCATGAATTTGGAGACGCTACAGTGGGATCCCTACTTGTGCGAGTAAGAATTACACCCAAATTAATTAAACTTTAATAATTAAACCGTAAACATGTGCATAAGCTAACCCTGATTTTTCCAATTCAGCTTTTTTGGAATTGATGTCAAACTCCTGCCTGAAATTCGGTCTTCATCCGAAATTTATGGCCATTTACTATCCACTGGACTGGCCGGTGTTCCAATTTCAGGAGTGGGTAGATAGATATTCATCTTAATGTATTTACATATATCATCACGTTCTGATTTAAAATTCCCGCACAGATTTTGGGCGATCAACAAGCCGCTCTTGTCGGCCAACGGTGTTTTAAACCAGGCCAAGCTAAATGTACGTATGGAACGGCGGGCGTTCTCCTGTTCAATACGGGATCAACGGTAATGCTTGCTTTCGAATAAGAGAAGACATGCATATTCTGTAAAATCACTTACATGAAAGCATACCTGTTCAACTTTTTTCATTCAAAATTCAGTCATCCCGATTTCTATCTGAAGATTTTCATTCAACCTCACTAATTTTCTTTCACAATCACTTCACTTCATCATACTTCATTTCTTACTTCGCCCCATGTATTAAGTAAGCATAGGGGGAAAAATGAAAGGAATGCGAAATTCTTTCATTCACAGTCACTCATCCGAAATGACTGAATCTTTCCCCCATTTTCCTTTAAGTCACAGGAAATTCATTTTCATTCACTATCATAATCAGCCACATGAATGAAAGTGAACAGGTATGTATGAAGAACTCTAAATTTAACATTTTTACCCAATTCTTTCCCTAGATCGTGCCCTCCACGCAAGGTCTTCTGACCACTGTTGGGTACCAGTTGGGACCCGACCGTCCCGTCGTGTACGCCTTGGAAGGATCCATCGCCATTGCGGGGGCCGTCATTCGATGGCTCAGAGACAATCTGGATTTCGGTGGGAGTTACGAGGAAATGGTGAAATTATCCGAAAGTGTGGAGGAGACTGGAGTAGTATTTTTTGTTCCCGCGTTTTCCGGATTATTTGCCCCTTACTGGCGATCTGACGCGAGAGGGTGAGCTCCAATAAGGCATTCAAAATCGAGTTTTCCGATTCTGTAAAACCGGTTTTCGGTTTAAGCGAAAACCGGTTTTACAATTTTCCAAATAAACGGTTTTGCAAAAAATCGGGTTTTACACGCTCGAATCGAGCGTGTAAAACCTCGATTATCGGCTCGATTAGCGGGTATCTCGATTAGCGGTTATCGAGCCGCTCGATAACCGTTTTTCGAGTTTTAATAAAATGAACCTTTTGTAGCAAATATGTATTTAACGCTTCTTACTGTTGAGATAAGAACTAACTTTCTGCAATCCCTTATTACCAAGTTTACATTTAATTTTAATTGTGCATTCGATTATTAGTTATTATATTTTCAAAAGTTTTCAAGTTTTCACTAAAACCACGCTTAAACTGGGCTTGCACAGAATCAAAATCGGTTTCCTAAGATTTTCCAACATCCTATTAATCAAAAACCGGCAAAATTGCAGCAATCGGAATACCAATCAACCCAATTTTGGCTAATCCAGTCAATCATTGCACAATTCAAGGTATAATAAGTATTCCTTTCCACTAATTTCCAGCCTTATCTGCGGTCTTACCGAATTCTCTACGAAATCCCACATCACTCGAGCAGCCTATGAAGGGGTCGCATTTCAAGTGAAGGAAATCCTATCAGCCATAAATTCCGAGGTTGGTGTCGTTCCAATCTCCTCGCTCCGAGTGGACGGCGGGATGACCGTTGTCGACCACTTGATGCAACTCCAAGCCGATTTCTTGGGGATTGAAGTACTCCGAACGGAAATGGGGGAAATGTCCGCGTTGGGTGCGGCAATGGCTGCCGGAAATGCGAAAGGTGTCCAAGTTTGGGACATTTTTACACAATCTGATTCCATACCGGGGCATGCCTTTCAGCCCAGAATTACTGCCAAAGGTACATACATAAATGCATATACAGGGCGGTTTAAATGTCACCATACCTGTTCACATTCATTCAATTGTACCAAAATGAATGAATGAATGTATGAGTGAGTGAATAATTTATTGAATGAATGAACAATTCAACATTTCAAAATATGTCACCATACCTGTTCACTTTCATTCAATTGTACCAAAATGAATGAATGTATGAGTGACTGAGTGAGTAATTCATTGAATGAATGAACAATTCAACATTTCAAAATATGTCACCATACCTGTTCACTTTCATTCAATTATACCAAAATGAATGAATGTATGAGTGAGTGAGTGAGTAATTCATTGAATGAATGAACAATTCAACATTTCAAAATGAATGAGTGTGTCTTTTTGTTCATTTCTTTTTTGTCATAGGTTAAATGCATGGGGCGAATGAATTAATAAATGAATTATTCAGTGAATGAATGAGGAATGAATGAGGTACGAATGAATAATTAAAATTTAATTTCCAAGTAAAAGCATTTTGAATGAAGTGGAAAAAATTGAACAGGCATGAAAGTCACGCTCCAATGGAAAATTTTTCAAAGGGAAAGCTTATAAATCTCCATTAATTATAGAGAAATTTTTGTTGATTATTCAAAATTGATGAAAAAATTCTCAAATGTTGAACTTCCGAGGCAAAATTTTGGTAACTGATGGAAATTTATGAGTTTTTCCCATAGGAAAATTTCCCATTGGAACGTGAGATTTAAACCACCCTGTACACACAATTTTTGACGAAATAGTAAGAAAATTATGCTTTACGTAATCATTATGATCTCTTCCAGAACGGGAGGCACGATATGTCAAATGGAAAAACGCAGTTGTTCGAACTTGGTAAAGTTACACTTAAGGATAAGAAGTTTTCGTCAATCACCTTGTTTCACTAGTTCGTATCAGAATTGGAAAGACTTTTATTTAATATAGAAATAATCTCGATCGTGTGATATCCGTAATTAATTAAGGTACCTATAAATATGAACATAAGTCAGCCACAGTTACCTTTCACCTTGTGTTATAATAAAGTTATGCGTATACTAAATATGTATTCGCCTAGATCTTGTATAGAGAGATATTTCTCATTAAGTATACGCTATTTAGGAAATTTTGTCTAGCTCATGTCCTATTTTTATTTTAAAAAAATTACACCTTCTCTGGTTGATTTATCATTGGAACCCATTATGTACGATTTAAATCCCAGACCCAACAAGATTATAATTCAATTCGTACTTAAAATGCAATATTGGCCAGTTTTGGTTAAGTACTTAAACCAGGGTTGCAGAAATCTCACCTCACCTTCATAAATCTCATCTCACTGAGATATAATGAGAAATAGTGAGATATGAGAAATATGAGATATATTGAGATTTGTGAGTCATGCACTAGCGCCACCTAGCGGACGGGGTCATGAACTACAGGTTTATCTCATTATTTCTCATATTTCTCACTCAGCCCCAACTGAGATGATTGATATAAATCATTAAATCTCATGAAATCTCACTAGGTGATATATACCACTTGCAACCCTGACTTAAACTGCAATAGAAGAATGATATATCAATGTCAAGAATGGTATGTATGCTTACTAATCCTAGCTGAATAAATGCCTCGTCATCGGAATTTTAATTACTATGCATTAAACGATCCGAATATTAAATGAAAAACAGCTCGTACTCAATCACTGTCGCTGGGCAAAACACCCAGCTCACACTTCATGATGCTAATTGGAATTCTGCGTCAATTTATCCATTGTTCAATACGGATAAACTTAAATAATACATCACTTTCGTTCACTCAAGTATTTAATCAGCCTAGTTCAATCATTTCTAAATGAGCCTCGGAGATTTGTATTTGTGAGGTATTTTTCGCTTACAATGGAGGTCTCCCAACGTATGCTCACAGATTTGGACCAAACTAGTGTCAATCGATTACAAATATAAATAGTATGAAATTTGCAAATAGAACTATCTGCCAATGCGCAGGTTTTGCAAAGATATTTGCATTTAAAAGAGGGGAAAACGCGCCCAAAGGCTGGCAAATTTTTATTTTCCAAATTTGCTGTCCATTTTTCCCGCTTTTGATGCAAATATCTTTGCAAAACCTGCATATTGGCAGATAGTTCCATTTGCAAATTTCATACTAATTATATTTGTGATTGATTGACACTAGTTTGGTTGAAATCTGTGAGCATACGTTGGGAGACCTCCATTGTTAGTGACATCAACATAGGTTGTAAAGGAATATGTTTTATCATCTCAGGAGGAGAACGTCACCACCTGCCCTTCACAGATCTCGATGCCCTTTGGATATGTGGTAGGGTCCCATGAGTGTACTAAAACCCTGAAGTGGTTTGACTCCATGGCCACATTTGCGCCCGCCACACCCACTCAAAGGCGCTAAAAACACGAAAAAAGCCCTGTTTTCATGTGCTTTAAATGTCACCAAAAATCCAATTTCGCTCGGATTTTGATAAAATTTGCATTTTTGTGATCCCAGATACTTGTGTGATCATATCCAGTAGTTATCTCAACTTTTTTGAAATTTTGAATTTTTTCGAATAATTCATCAGCTCGAAAATTTCGAAAATTTCAAAAAAGTTGAGATTGCTATTGGATATTATCAAGCAGGTATCTAGGATCACAAAAATGCAAATTTTATCAAAATCCGAGCAAAATTGGATTTTTGGTGGATTTTTGAAACTGATAACTTTTGTGATTTTCATCCCTTTGAGTGGGTGTGGCGGGCGCAAATGTGGCCATGGAGTCAAACCACTTCAGATTTTTATTACACTCGTGGGACCCTACCACATATCCAAAGGACATCAAGATCTGTGAAGGGCAGGTGGTGACGTTCTCCTCCTCAGTTCAATCAATGTCATGAATAATGCCGAGTCGTACATATGTGTATTGAATTTATCATTCACGGTCTGGTTTATGCAAATTATTTAAATACTAGAGTAGAGGCCCGTTCATGAACGGGCTCTAGGCCCCCCGTGGGGGTGTGCCCCAAGAAAAATCTACAAAGTGCACTTTAATTCCCAGCGGACAGATTGTCCATTGTTGTACCACATGTACATACATATTGCCCAAGTCATACTGCATTTCAACTTTATTGGTCACGGTACAATTTGATTTCCCTTAATTACTTAAATTCCCGTCGCGTGGGAGTGACTGCGTAGCTAACTACTTAAATACCCACGCACCACGGTCCCGTCAAGTTCCACCAACCCCGATAACTTCCACAAACCCCTTTAATTTCCACAATCAAGCTATTGACAGATTCAGATTCAGCGTTAAAAATACATTCGAATTGCTATGCGACATCACGAATAAGCCACATTTGGATACCACGGTCACGGCAAGGTCACGGGGGCCTCGGAAGTCAAAACTATTGACGGCGTTGGATTGAGCGTCAAAAATACATTCGAATTGATATGCCACTTGCTATGGGTGGAGTTTCTCAAACTAAAATAATTAAGTAATAGCGTTTATCAAGATCACTTATCATGATAACCACTATTGATGATGATGAGTGAAGTGATGCGTACTCATGCATGCAGTATGAAAGGGGTAGCTGCATGTACATGTGATGAGACGGCATGCATTTCTACAAACGCGTATGCAACTTTGTCTGCTCCAGCTTGAGGGCGCAGCCAAGTCATTTTCAGCCAATCGCTATTCGGCTTCCGAATTGGCATTTTATGTAAGTGATATCGCACCCCAGATAAGACTTTAATTTGGTTCATATATTGGGGTGGTGAACATGGGCGGTTGGCGTAAGAGTGAGTGGTACGTTTGATAGTGGGACGGCTGAGGTAGGTCTACGGGGTTGCCATTACTTGTTCACGTGGGAAAGGTGAGTTCGTGGGGTGTTTCATGGCCCCCTCAAGCGGCCACTTATACCGAGCCCTGTAATGGGCCATCGGTTAGTTTATGGTCCCTGGATGCTCCACTCCAGCCTAAAACCGTCCTGTCCACGACACCACGAGCTCACTCATTTAAATGTGAGAATTTTCCTCTATGCAAATCGCATATTACCTCTGCCATACATTTGTCGAGCCAGGGTGTCTTAGCTTCACAGTCCAGGCCAAATGATGCCAAATGAGTTATCTTCCCAGGGCAGATAATGGCAATTTAAATTTTATGAAAACAAATCCAGGTATAAATTTATCTTACATTAGAACTGCAGTTACATAGATCTGACGGGGTTAATTGTAGTTGAAATTAAACCATGGTTATGTTGATATCATTTAACTCTGTCACGGGTATACATCACTATTAAAACATGGAAAATTGTTTAATTCAATGTGAAATACGAAGCTTATGTAAAACTCTTTTGCTACAAAGCTAATAACTAATTTATTATCAAATATCTCGAAAGTAAATCTGAAAACCCTGGAACTGGTTGTACTCAGATTAAAGAAGATTAGATTAATCAATCAAACCTATGTTTAATCGTGCTCAAATATTGTAAAAGTGACCTCCTCAGAGCAACTAATTTTCAGTGTTTATTTGCCAATGCTCCTGATATGTAAGGACAATTTAGTTTTCCTAGCATAGTTTGATTTTCTGGACGGACAACTCTTATGCTCGTATCGTATTGGACGTGGCGACATCGGTTATCAAAGTTCTATTGCTAACAACAAATCCCTTAAAGGTTTCCTTGCTTGCATTACTTAACTTGGTAAGTGAATGGCCAGATATTCTAATCTAGCAAAATGTTTCTAGGCTGAACTGCAGTAACTACCATGGTATCTATAATGGCACCCCTTCAAATGAAGATACTTCTAATTCTGGTCGTCCATTTCGCTTCTGGATTTGTGCAACATTCAAATGCCGACAATCAAGCAATTTTGCAGTATAATGGTGAAATTGGTGTGTTAGAGCAGGCTTCGAAAAGGGTAAAAATCGCCGGTACTGATAACGACTTGGCAGGCATAGGCGGTACATATGGGATTTTAAAGTACATAGCCAGCCGGCCGAATCAAATCGAGTCTGATCATTTTCCACCTTCTTCTGTTTACAAATTCGCTAAGCATCCGCGCAAATCACGTTTGACGATATATCAAATGTAAGCGCTGTCCTTACCGTTTAAAACGCATAGAGAATTTACCACGACAGGAGCACAGAATGGAAGAAGTAACCGTCATCGAGATCTATTTGTTACTAATTTAGCTCGCTTGATGAAGGAAGGAAATTACAAGGAGGCGATACGGTTATCTATTCAGGAATATCAGGATAACATAGGTGTCGGCTTCGATGAGAACGGTAATCCAAATAGTCAGGCCGATCGTACTGACACATTTGATAGATATAAGCCAGGAATTTTAGATGCACTTGAAGTACATAAAGAGCTGGGTATGATTGACGAGGATGACTTCGCAAAACTTATGACGATCCAGTTGATAAAATTGAAAACCCTTTTAAAAATACAGATGCGAGAATAGACAACATTGCGAAAGTGAAGCAAGGGACGAAACGTTCAATACGTAAAACAAAGAAGAAGATGAGTGCTATAGACAAAAAGGGATGTGTAGACTCCGAAGAAACCATAAGTCCCGAGTTACAAAACAGAATAAATAACCCTAAGGAGTTAAAAGATTTGAGTTCACCAAGACCGGTAAAGAGTAAGCGTGCTCAAGCGATAAAGGGTAAGCGTAGTACCGCGATAAACGCCATGTCTTCCAAGCTCAATAATGCAAAACTATCCGATAAAAGTCTACGTCCCAACAATAATGTTGGACACGAAGAGGCTCCTTTAAGGCAAAAGTTTTGTTAATCTAGTAGGTCTTAGACCATACACGATCATTCTTTTTATTTTGGCTCTATGTCATGCCAATTAAGTAGTGTGTTTACTTATTTAGGCTTGATGTAATTGTCTCGTAGGATTGAAGTAACCTGGATTTACCAAAAAACATACGAATGTGAAACACATATGTAGGTACATATGTGTATAGTAAATTTAAACTATCAGTTCAAACAATCCAAATATGAACATGACAAAACTAGAAATTATTCAAGGGTGCAATATTTACTATGATGCCACAAATTTGCCTAAATCAGAATGCCAGTTGGCATTCAATGTGAATTAAAGCCATACATCAATGTCATACACAGATATTTAAAAAGCTCCGTTCAATCACTGCCAAGCTGGCGGTGAGGGATTTGTGTTTACGAATTTTTGGCTGAGAAATATCAAAGTTGTAAGGGAAAATATTTCATAATCTTACAATGGAGGTCTCACAACGTATCCTTACAGATTTGGACCGAACTACTGTCAATCGATTTAAATGAAATTTGCAAATGGAACTATCTGCCCAGCCGCAGGGGTTAGCAGAGATATTTGCATCCAAAGCGGGAAAAATGCATTGGAAAATGAAAAAATTTGCCAGCCCTGGGGGTACGTTTTCACCTCTTTTTACTCAAATATCACCGCTATACTTAAGCATTGGCAGATTCATAGATCCATTTGCAAATTTCATACTAATAATATTTCTGATCGATTGACGCTAATGTGGTCCAAATCTGTGAGCACACGTTGGGAGACCTCCATCCTAAGTATTTGAATTCGCCTTACAACAAAATACACAGGTGAAAAATTTAAGGGATTTTATGCATAAATTTGGCTGGTTCTTATGCAGAGAATTGGCTGGATTTTATGCAGAAAAATTTATGCCGAAACAATTTGTGAATAAAATGTGTAGAATTATGCATAATTGTGCAAAACCTTGCTGCAGAATATATCTGTCAGAAGTTTTATGCAGAATCGTTCATACGTTTTCTGCACAAACTATTGGTCCGGGCAGTTGTGTCGAATTATGTCAAATTAGACACACGATTTTCACCCGGGGACACTACCTAAATATTAATCTGCCATCAACAACGTTATCGTATTATCCGTCACCGCGTTGGCCACCTGAACCGTCCATCTGCTCGAAATCATGCCAAACGGTCCACACCTAATCCCAACCGGTCTCAAGGATTTGGCCACCTTTCTCTCATACTTCCCGGTACACCCCCGTCTCACAAGTCCCACAAAATCCACCGACTTTTCATACACTTCTGCCGCTTGTGGCAGCAGGGTAAACTGGAAGGTTAACGTGAACCGCGCTGTGACCGGAAGTAGCGGATACAGAACGGCGGGGAGGGTCGAATACATCCGAATTGTCCCGTGCAGTGAACAAATTATCATGCACACGCCACAAAATAAGAGCGGGGGCACAGTTCTGTAGCAATATTCCACGTTAATGTACCTGTTCAAAAAGACTTTTTTCATTCAAAGTTCAATCATCCAAATATGTATCTGAGTGAAGATTTTCATTTCATTCACACGCAATTATTTTTATTCAGACTCATTTCATTTCACTTCATGTGATTTCATTCCTTACGTTGCCCCAGGTATTAAGCATAGGGTGAAAAATTAAGGGCTCCGAAATCCCTTCTTTCACAGTTACCCCTGTTTCACTCATTTTCATTCAAATGACAGGAAATTCATTTTTATTCATTATCATAATCAGCCAATCATTGTCTTTCAGACTCAGTTCACTTCACTTCATCCGACTTCATTTCTTACTTTGCCCCAGTTATTAAACATAGGGTGAAAAATGAAATGAGTGATAGGTAAATCCTTTCATTCACACACACTCGTCTGAAATGACGGAATCTTTCACTCAAATCACTGGAAATTCACTTCAATTCACTAATCAGTCAGAGTGAATGAGTGAAAGTGAACAGGTACATATCATTCCATCTTAACGTACCCAGTCCAGACTTGGAATTGGCTGTAGATTCCAATTTCCACAGAGTTGGAATTGGACCTGGTCTTGAATTCAAGCACGTTCCGTAGTAGCTGCGTCCCTTTCGACAAACATTGCACGACCGGAAGTCCCACCAGTAGAACGGCAAGGGCTGATTTTACGAGTTCCGTAGCCAGAAATTGAACCATAAGGATTCTAACGATTAGCCTGGGGATTAGGATCCATGTCCAGTTGGAACTTGTGTGCTCCCAGATATTTAGAGGATCCATATTAAGGAAGACTAAGCCCGGTCCCGTCAAATATATCGGAAAAACTGAACCCCAAGTGATTAATTTTAAAAAGTTTAGCAACCAAAGTGGTGACCGCTTCTTAGGAACTGCAGCCCAAAGTGCTGCAAAATTGAATATTTTTTTTTTATTTTAACAATTAATTGAACCTCTTTTCAAGGATTGTGTAACGAGTTATATCAAAAAATCAAGCCAAAAAATTACGAATCCCGTGACACTTATCATTCCGTTGATTATCCCCTTAGAAGAAAAATATTGGCGGTCAAAGTACCCACGAGCGCGTTGAGTTTCCCCTCGTGGAGTGAAAATTTTCTCAAAAATTGAAAAATATTTTTCTTCAATAGGGTCCTTCAACGAAATGATAAGCGCCATGTGATTCATAATTTTAAGCCTGATTTTTTGCCATAACCCGCCACATAATCCTGGTGTATCTTGAAAAAAGGTTCCATCCTAAGTTATATAATTTTTTGTGGATCTTCTCAACATGAAAAAAAGAAAGATTGCCTTCAATTTGTTTTTCAAATTCGGCCATCCGATTCACAATATTTGGCGCCACTTGGGGATAAAACGCTATCGTGATACTCATTCCTATAAAGCAAAGAGGAAATATTGTGAAGTATATGTTCACAAATATCTGAAGTTGTTCCATCGTATCCATTTCCGACGAGGGGTTTGATATGGCGGGAAGTTTGAAAACTAAGGAGAGTCCGCATGCCACCGTGTGAAAAAACATCCATATCACGGAGGAAATGCAAATCGCCCGTCTCGCGGGGGTTAAAGGTATAACACTCATTTCCTTCTTGTTCAAAGTTTTTTGGAAAGGCAAACCTGCTATTTTTTGAAACAGGTAACAAAATTCTTGTCCTACTTCCCACACTAAATTTGGCACGAGGCAACCTTCCGGATTCGTGTTTGTCATAATGCTGCCGTAGGAATAAGTTTTTGAGATAATTTTACGAATTTCTTCTTTAAGTTTAGGGGTTTTTGAATGTTGGGCTATTTTGTAGTCAGCTTTTCCTATTAATTATGTGAAATATGGAGGTTTTATTGTTCCAAGCATGAGTCAATTTTGAGAATTAAAATTCTTTTCAGTTCTGAATAAGAAAGTCGAGACTCTGCAAAGTTCTGTTCTAGAAAAGCTTTGAAGCTTCGTTTTTTTATATTTTGTTTTCAACTATTCATTAAAATCAATATGGGACGGTCCATAAATTATGTCACGCGAGAGGGGGGGGTCCAAGGCTCCAATGATATCGTGCCTATGTGACACATGTTAAAGGGGGAGGGGGGGGTCTAGAAAATCGCGATTTTTGCGTGACATAATTTATGGATCTCCCCTATTCAGTTTGCATAAAGCCTGTATTAAATTATTGGATTAGGATTTCCCAATATGCCAATCCTGGACATCTAAATTTATATATAATTATGCGGTAAAACCGATGAAAACCATCTATTTTTTCACGAGATAGAATATAGAATGAGACGAAATATGTTAAAAACGAGAGGAAACGTAAAAAACAAGTTTTTTGTAAGGTCATTGTACTACCAAAATAAAATAGGAAAAAATTGGCGAAAATCTGCATTGCAACGTCGCTTCAACTTTGTCGACGTCTACCTCCATCTCTATTTGCGCAGTGTTATCATGAAAGATTTTTGTAACCAAATTTCGACTATGATCGTAAATTCGCTACCTAATTGGTCTTGACATATCAAGCAATTTTCGAGAAACGTTTATTTAATTTTACAATATGCAATTTTTCAAATACGCAGATTTTCGCCAATTTTTTCCTATTTTATTTTGGTAGTACAATGACCTTACAAAAAACTTGTTTTTTACGTTTCCTCTCGTTTTTAACATATTTCGTCTCATTCTATATTCTATCTCGTGAAAAAATAGATGGTTTTCATCGGTTTTACCGCATAATTATTTGATGCTTTTCACCCCAATTGGAACGATACAGCTTTTTTGCTCTTGACGGCATATCAAACAATTTTTGAAAATTTAATTTAATTTAATTGAAAATTTATTGCTCAAGCAAAGCAGGTGCTCGTAGGATAAACATTTATTTATTTATTTATGATTGTAATGGTTCCCACGCACTCGCGGTATACTGAGATATTCAGAATGTGTCTCACTTAAAGAAATGTAAATATTCAGAAAACCTGTGATAACTTTTCAGGGAAAGCAAATTTCGAAAATTGAGTCCTCTCGAGGGCCCTGCACATGACACTGAGGAATACGATTTCGATGATACTGGCCCAAAAAATGGATTTTGTGAGATACTTCCATCGGGGTAAATAAAGCGACCTCAAATATCACATTTTAAATTTTCCCGCCGCAGGAAATCTTTATTTCAAAAAAAGTTTCAAACGTTTGTTGTAGCCAAACTACCCCTGCATGTGACCGCATTCATCGTTTATGTCGATCCTGCACCCACATCATTTGAAAAAATATTTAGTGTTGACATGACACATCAGAATTTATAGCGTGTCATCGTGAATATTAGAAAAAGGTTTCGAAATTTTGAAAAACGGTAAGCGTACCCTATCCCTACAATTGAGAGACGGTCATAATGCCGTCAACCGCATTGTTCAATCTCTCAAGGGGACCCGACACGAAATCCGTCAAATTAACATTGACTTGCGTGATAACATACTATATGTTTCACATGACTTCCATGACGCATGCAAGTA
Source organism: Folsomia candida (assembly GCF_002217175.1). Classification (NCBI taxonomy): domain Eukaryota; kingdom Metazoa; phylum Arthropoda; class Collembola; order Entomobryomorpha; family Isotomidae; genus Folsomia; species Folsomia candida. The sequence continues at coordinate 178,025 of NW_019091263.1, read as the reverse complement.
ATGGGAAAAAATAGAAAAATAACCAGAATCAACGTTGTGAAATACTTTTTATGTACACAATAGGATATGGAGCTATGGATTTTTTATTATTTCTTGGGCAATAGGCTCCAAATGAGGAGATGAACATATCTTAAAGCTCGGGTCCCTTTATCAGGTTGTTTTTTAATAAATACTTCTTTTAGCATGTCCACCATATCGTACTCCGCAATCCATTAAAATAAAATATAACATCTAATATTTTGATTAAGCAATGTTTCCTGGCCGAAAATTTATGGAAAACAATGGAAGAAAATTTGAAGCAGGATTAATAAATGTGTACTTAGAATGCAAAAAAGAGTGTAAAATCTCATTGAGGTGGGCCACGGGTTTTTTATTATTTTTGAAGGATATTATAGACAAATAATAAATCAATACGGTGCAGTTGAAGAAAAGTTCCTTCAACCACTTCCTTTTGGAGGCCAAAAACCGATAATTTCAACGCTTTAATTTTTAACGCGTTCTGAGCTAATATATCCAAAACGGTTATAAATCTTTGAACAACCAATTTGGGAAATAAAGATACTTACAATGAGAAGGTGTGAGGCGGTTATCTCCGACCGTACTAATTTTAAATTGTTCAGGCCCAGAAATAAGCGGATCCGTATTTTTTCGTTTCCTGAATGGACATGTTTACGCCCTTGGCGGAAGTTTCAAAATAAATTTCAACCAAAATCAGGATTTTTAAAAATGTTGTAACTTCTGTAAAGTTTAACCAGATTTTAAAAAATAAACCCAATTTGTGTTGAGAATTACATCCTTGAAAATATAAAAGTTCATTTTAATTTTTTTTTAATTTGATATTTTCATACGATTTGTGAATTTTTAGAAACCCAAAAAACGATAATTTTTTGAAAATTAAACGTTTTTTTTAAATGAATTTTTATGTTGTTAGGGATGTAATTCTGAACACAAATTGGGTTTATTTTTTTTAAATCGGGTTAAAATTCGAAAAGTTACAGCACTTTTAAAAATCCTGATTTTGGCTGAAATGATTTTTAAAATTCCGCCAAGGGCATTCAGGAAAACGAAAAAATACGGGTCGGCTTATTTTTGAGCGTGAGCAATTTAAAATTACTAATTTTAAATTAGTCCTGTCTCGATCGGCGATAACCACCTCACACCTCTTCATTGTTAGATATGTTTGGTCGACAGAAAATCCATCTTTCATAGGCGAAGCAAAATATTTAAATATAGGCCAAATTTATTGATTATTTAAATTTATTTATTAGCGGGTGAAAACCACTTTATGGAATTGTCTTGTCCGTCTGTCTGTCTGTCTGTCCGTCCCTCCGTTTCCACGATAACCTTAGAACGCTTTAATCGTATTGCTTCCAAAATACTGGCAAACTGTGTGTGATTTTTGACGCACATTTTGTTCCAATTGAATAAATTCAAATCTACGTATTAGCAAGGCTCCTTCTCGTGCAAATAGGTTAGATATTTCACTGGGTTCGGAATACAACGCTGTTCCAAATGGGCAAGCTAATTGGTGGAAGTCACCGAAGCAATATACTGTTATTCCACCGAATTCTTTCTGATTTTTAAATATTTTTTGCAGCCTTTTATTAACAAAGTTTAACAGCTCACTGGAAAAAAATCCTATCTCATCTAATATGATCACTTTCAAACCTGCGAGTTTATTTCTTGTACAATCTCATTTCCACCCTCCCTTTCTCACACTGGCGGGCGGTTTTCAAATTCAAACATGGGTATCAAGCTGGAGTGAATTAATAATAATAATCTCGAAACTTCTTAAAACTCTGTATAGAAAGTTTTGGAATAGGTTCTAAAATCTGAACTCATAAACTGAACTCATGAAATTGGACGTTAAGCTTCGTGCAAACCAATTTCTACTCCGTCGCCGTCTCTAACATGAGCGCTTTTTGTTTTCAAAGTGAAAAACAGAGAGTACAATGCAGAACCTCCAACAATTTCATTTAAATAAACTGCTGATAGTCTTTTGCCTAATTCCACGATGGCGGATCTCAGAATTTCTGCGGTTTGGCGTCGTACCTGGTATTGCGAACAGTCCACCCAAAAAAAACGAAAAGTCAAACCAACGCTTTTTCCACAAATTACACCCAGCTGTGTCTTTCCATCGTCTTATTGTAAAGGTTCGTTCACTTGTATTTTCAGAGTCAGTATGATAAAGGGACGAACGAAAAGATGGACGTCATGACACATCAAAAGAACATTCTATTCAATCTTGATGACGAGTTATCTGCATTTCATTGAAGATGTGCCACCACTTTCGATCTATATTTTCAAATTTGCACAAAATGCAAGCCATGTGCAAACAGTGGAATATGTTTTAAATCCGAGGTAGAATTTTTATATTGTAAAAGAAAACTCAATGTCTACTACATAACTCTGACGAGGCACTCATGATTGGTTGGATACACCACGAGCCAAACCAGCGTAGAAGTAGCAACGCATTCTAAAGTTTCACGAATGACAGGATTTCAAAGAAAGGTGAAAAACAAATCACGGGTTCAATCAACCATCCTCCACTTGTTGGACTCTCGGTTTGCCTCTAATTAGTTGGTTAGAGTTAGTTGTTTAAATTGCTTATTTTCTTCTTTCGCAGGCATTTCAATTTAGGTATTATTTTAGGCTCTTTCAACTCGACACCTGTTGCCGTAGTCCAGCCATCCACGGGTCAGGTTTTAGAACATATGTTGATACATATTTACTTTGTAATAATTATTAATTGTTAGATTTATACATACATACATATTTTGTGTATTGGAGTCAATTCAAAATATTTTAAATAAGTAAATTAAGTCAACATTATCATGCCAAAGCAAAAATTATTCAGGTCCGAATTAAAATCGTTTCCTGAAGGAGTCAACATTGGCCTAATATGGTGTTAGTTTCAACTCCGCGTTGTTACAAACCACCACCGCCGTAGTTTAAGAAATCTCACCAGGGTGGTGAGGATATTGTCACTTTTGCTTAAAGAAATGATTCTGCTTTGGCGAAGAATATTATCTCCGCACGGAGTGGATTTATTTTCACCACGGTTAAGTCACATAGTGACACCGCCCGGAATTGATTTGGTTACGATTTTCTTTTGAGTGCAGCAATAACTTAAAATTAGATTAAAACCATTTTGACTTAAATTTAAGTTTAAATTTAAATTTAAGTTATTAAAGGGCAACTTCGTACTCGATCGTGTAGGACAAAGTGCTTGGTTTCTCGTTTTTATAAAAGTCGAATGTTTCTGGTGAAACATTCGCTAGCATCATTTTTAAATTACATTAATAATATTAATATTGCACGTATTCAAATGCACGTATCGGCTTCTAGCGAAGTCAACAAGACCCACTCAAGTTAATTTATTTATTCTAGTTTAAAACTATTCAAAAGGGGAAAAGCTTACCGTTAATTATTTATGCGCTTCTAGTTTAAAACCTATGGCTTTATATTGATTTATTCGTTTTGTGGGTTCTTCAATAGAGAAAGTTTCACTAAATATATCTTGGAGACTGAATAAAATAAAATAAGAAACATATCATCGTGAAAATTTTCAAGATGCGCCCAAGCACGAAAGAAATTCTCGTTTCTTTTATCTTTCGAGTTATCATTCTCGTAAAATCTGCAGCATGCAATCCTACAGCAAATGTTTTATCCAATATTGGAGAGAAATTGACCGATTTACAAAGCTGTCTCCTTGTTGTAAACATTTTTTCGGATACTAACAATTTTTTCCCGCCACCCCTACCAAAGGGAAATGACCAGATAGCTTTTTGGGAAGACTTTCTCTCATTCCTGGTCTCCATTAATGGCGACAGTGCTTGGATAATAGAGAATGAGAATGGTTTAAAAGGCGAAAATTTTAAAACGGTATTTGCCACGGATGAAATTAAGTCCACAACGGTTAAAAGAAATATAGCAGTGCCTCCTCCAACCGTGTCTTCGATGGAGGTTTTGTCCAATTTTAGACTACTGCATCGAGGTTTTTCCAAATGTGCTGTGACGATTTTCCTCAATTATATTTATGCCGTGGATGTGCTACGAAAACGAATATTTGTCCAGCAGCACAACCCATTCGTGACGAGAGGGACGTTAGACTTGGCGACGGTATTGATTATGTCGTTTGAACCTCCGAGGCTCATGGTCCATGGAATCCAAAAGGACTTATCGGATTCTGGAAGGGTCTTCTTTCTGCAGGTTTTTCCTGTTTCGGTTCCTCGAGATGCAGGGAACGAGGAGGAGAAGGGAATAAAATTAAAAAAGGCATTAGTTTTAGGGAAAATTGAGGGTACTGTGAAGTCATCAGGTTCTAAGATATCCACGGAAATTGAATTTGGAAGTGCAGGAATAGTTCAAGAATATAATATCAGTGAAAAAGATTTTAGAAAAATCAAGAATCCTCCACATCCCGACCCAGTGCTTAACACGGAGTATACCTTTGGCACATGGAGCGGCCCCATATATTTTGGGTTTTTCTTTATTTGTCCCTATTGCCATCCTGTATACTTTCTACCTATCAACCATGTCCCCTTGATAAGGAAGTGGGGCAAAGTGATTCCACAAGGCGGGACTCGTCCTCTGTTAAATGTTTTTGATTTTCAGAACATTTGGGATTTTGCAGTGGTTAAGCTTTACACGAATGTGAGATTAACAGTAAGCTTCAACGCAGACGTGGGGGACCCGCGTGTCGTCAAGTTTTGTGCGGGATCCATGAAATTAAAGCAAAGCTATGGCTGTTCCATGAAATCAAGAAAACTTGCGACCTTAGCAGGGATGATGAATGTCAGTTTTACCAATGCGAAAGACGATTGGCAGAGGTCGTGGGGTGCGGTTATTTTTACGCAATTCATGTTCGGAACACCGACAGAATTTCTTAATCAAAGGAGCCTTCAGTATGGGCAAGGGTACGTAAGTGTATTCATGCATTGGAATTTACTTACTTAAGAGGTCTGCACTTGTGGCTGATGATAAAATTGACATCGGTGGACTAACTCATTTGGTTACCACGTTAATGATGATATTGGTCGACCATTGCACTATGGGTCAGGTGCCGGAAAATGTGGCCATTAAGGCAGTATCTTGAATTGGCTAATCTCATATACCATTGTGTACTACATAACCAACTTGTCCTCGGTAAAAAATTTTAAATGAAACGTTACACCCACTCAGGAGAACCAAGGGGGTAAACTTTTTCAAATACATTACGGAGATAGGGAAAATGTATCAACTAGCATCTCCGCCTATCTCCGGGCTCAATTGACTCCCTATTGATGTCATTCGGTAACCAGTGATGTGATACGTATTCCCTGCTGCGTATAGCTGCGGTAACCAAAACCGTATCTGACAACACCCACTCCAAGTTGCTGAAATCAATAAATCAAATTCAAGTTAAATTGATAAATTTAAACCAACCCAAAGTATCCTCAGGCATGCGAAATGCCTGACGCGTGTCTGGCCGTCGCAGGGACGTATTTCGATTTTTGGAATCACCCTATAAGGGGGTGTGGCCATCAGAAGCATTTTTATTCTAGGTAAACATAGGCATCCGACATATCATTCTTCTTGGCTACATAAGGGGATTGTAATGGAGAACGATAAAGTGAACAATCAGATCACCAGGGGGTGTGGCCACCGCACAATGGGCCAGATTTTACGAATTCTGGCCATAAATATATATAGACCGCACTTAAAGTCATAAAAATAATCATTTAACGAAATTAATTATGCGAAGGCAGAATTATTAGATGTTTGAAACCACACGCCAGTAGCGTTCAGCGACTTTCGAAAGTTGTTTTCTTCAATTTCAAATTTCACGCACAACGAAACAGCACCACATGTATTTTTACGTTTCCATGAATCTCGTGTCTTCGGTTATGGCCATTGAACTTGTTGCGTTTGTTGCGGTTTAAGTGCATTTTTAGCTCAAATTTAAATTTGTCCAAAACTTTAATGTTTCATAATTTGACCGCTAAATCAAAAACGAAAGAATAAAAACCATTTTGTTAAAAATTACTAAAAATAAAATTATAAAAATACGCTTCTGAAAATTAAAACCTTAATTAAATCCTATTTCCGAGTTTTGAAAAATGCAAAAAGACATTGTGAAAAATTTCAATTTTTGAAAATTGGGTTTTCTTAATTTACGTAATGCAATTCTAATTATTTTTTTCGAAATCCCCTCGTTTAGTTAAGAGAAATGATGCATGAAACGGTTTAGTGAAAATTGAAAATCGCTGCACGATGATTTTTAGGTATTCCGTCGAAACCTCCTTGTCGAGTTGGGAAAAATGGTATATCGCATAGCATGGTTCTATTATAATCTGAAATATCCTGAGAACCACACCCACGGGGGGTGTGGTGTCAAAATTTTAGGTATTCCACCAAAACCCCCTTGCGGAGCTGAGAAAAATGATATATCGCATGGCATGGGTTTGTTAAAATCGACAATTTGCTTAGAGCCACACCCACTTTGGGTGTGGTGTCAAAATTTTAATGATTCTGTCGAGATCCCCTAGTCGAGCTGAGAACAATAATATATCACATGACATGGTTGAGTTAAAATCGAAAAGTCGCCGAGGGCCACACCCACTGGGGGTGTGGCATGTGGCTTTTAAAAAAGTCCTCATGTACTACATGCCTTAGGTTATTGTTTCCCACCAAAATCTAGTTCTTATTACCTTCAAATTCGGCTCCTACATATTTTTGGCCACAATTTCTTAAATCTGGCCCACTGTGCATTGTTCTCAAATATCAACTGTTCAGCTGAATTTGTTGTATTATTTGCACACTGTTTCTTGTCCACAAACAAATGGTTAGAAATTTATTTTCATTGCAATCCTTCATTTCGTGTTTTGTTTGATTTAAGAATTAGTACGAGATAATGACCAGTTAAACAAATGTATTAGAATTTTCAATTGCCTAAAAAATTAATATACGCGTTTTGAATTTTTAGGTATGATCTCATCTACTGCGACTATGACATTCGTCCAGAACGTTTTTCCTTCTCGATCTGGGTGGTCCCGATAAAAATTACGGTTTGGATCTCTGTCCTCATTAGCATTGCAGCCACATGCCTGATCCTTGTCCTGCATAAAAGGATATCATGCTGTCCCACTATACCAGCAAACCCCTGCTTGCTTATGGATGATGTCTTCCACATATTTTCGATACTCGTGCGACAAGGCATTTCTTCTTCTACTACATCAATCTTATCCATATTTCCTTACATGTTCATATTTTTGTCCTTTTCTGCTACCGTGCTGCTCTCCGAGTATGAATTCTTCGTCACTGCTGAGCTTGTCGTGCCAGTACTCCCCGAAAAACTGGAAAACCTTGGAGACATTGTTAATAATGGGTTTGTCCTTCATAACATAATAGTTCCTGAGGGGACTACACAAATTAGAGAAACGCTGGAAATGGACTTTTCTCAATGGAACGTGTCCGACAAGTTGAACGACTCGGTGAAAGAGGTTGGCCACGATATAGAAGATTTGTTTAAAATGTTTGCCAAATCTAGGCCAAAATTTGCCATGCTTCATCGAGGTTTACCCCATGATGGGCGTTTTCTTTTGAAAATAGTGAACGAGGTGGAGTTGAAGGGGAGTTACAATTGTTTCCTCGTAACCAACGTGGCTGACAGGAGGTTGATTTATGACCATTTCTTAAATGCCATTGGGGCAAAGTGCATGAAACTAATGGACAGGTTAAGAGAAGCGGGGTTTTATAAAATTTGGGAATCATGGGTCGAACTGGCTGCAAATATTTGGTTCGCGGGAAAATGGCGAATGAACAATCAAACAGGGCGAGAAGCCAAGGCAGATTTCATAAGCTTCACGAATTTATTGTCATTCCAAATAGTATTTGGAGTTTTGTTAGTTGCAGCGGGGTTAATTTGGGTTGTTGAAGGAATTCTGGGGGGAAACGTGAAAATAGTGGAATATATGAATAGTTTTACCTTTGCAATGGATATACGTACCAGAAAATTGGTTAAAATTAAACGACAAGGCTGAAATTCTGACTGTTTCAGAATTAAATCATATGTATGTAGGTACGGTGTGAAGAACAATTATAAATTCGCCCACACTGAACTATTTTCAGCTACTGAAAATAGTTCAAACTGTGAATTTACTGTGAATTCTAAACACATTCTGTGAATTCACAGCTTTCAAGATAGGAAAAACTGTGAATTCACAGCTCGGGAAAAAATATTTTCCAGAGATGTGAATCTGCAGCTTTTAAATTTTTAAAGCTGTGATTTCACAGCTTTTAGAATTTTTTATTTTAGTTTTTAAAAAATTGTATTTTTTCTGAAAATTTTTCACAAAAACGCAGCCGACCAAAAAATAGCATATACTTTTTTACGAATTTAATGGTTTATTTGAAAAAAATTCCTTTCGTGCGAAATTCGAAATAATCTCATTTTGATTAAAAAGAGTGACATTTCTCAAGTAATGTACACGCTGGCATGTTTCTTTTGTTAATACGAAAGTGGGTTCATTTGAGTGCGAAGAAATCAATTTCAACTGACAGAAAAACGCGACTTCTATTCACAAGCTGCGACCGGTTTCGCTATTTATTTAGCTTCATCAGGCTGTGGAATACAAATGATTAAAATTGATATTTAAAATTAGGTAAAAATAGATGATTTTATGAATAATATTATGAAGAAATGGAAAATCAGGAATTCATGAATATTGCCATTAGGATAAATACATATTAATTAGATAGATTGATTAGTTATAAAATAATACATAAATACCTGCTGTGAGATTTGCGTACAATGATAGGTTTTCAAATCACAATTTTCATACAATTCTATTCACATGATTTGACGTTGACAGGTTTCTTTGTACTGAGTGCAATATGGGTTCATTCATTCTACCTTTCTATTCTTGCAATACCTTTCTAAGCAGTTAACTTTTTTGTAGGACATGACTAAATTTAGACTAGTTACAATGTTCTTGAGAATTTCATTCTGACCTTTTTCAGCTTCAGCATGAATGTAATGTATTACAAAATTCTTAAAATTGAACATATTTTTGTAAAACGGCATCACAATGTATACCTTTTCTGGATTATGGGTAACATTTGGTTGTTTGGCTAGTTGGATCTCATACCTTTCCAAGACTTTGGGATTATTTTCTTTTAAATGTTTAATGACCAGGTTTGTTTTAGGTTTTAAAATATCTACTCTATTTATAGCTTTTACTTTGTTTTTACAGTTTTGTAGTAGTTCGTCTGGGTAACCTCTGCATGCAAATTTTTTTAACAAAAGATCTATTTCTATTTCTGTATGTAGTACATCAGAACAAATCCTTTTTATACGAATTGCCTGACAATATGGCAAGGACTCCGTGAGGGATTTTGGATGGTTTGATTCGTAGTGTAAAAAAACGTTTCTAGCCATTGGCTTTGAGTACAATGTTGTGTAAATTTTGTTCTGCTCGGTTAAATTGACTACAACATCAAGAAATTCTATTGATTTTTCGTTCGTTTTAGTTGTAAAAGTTAAGTATGGATGAGTAAATACTTTTTCACACCACTCATTAATATTACTTATGTATGTACTATCTACTATCAAAAAACCGTCGTCAACAAATCGAACATTAAAAATTATTTCTGGAAGATCAAATAAGTCTTTTAATTCATAAAATGCTGTGATGTTTGCAATAGTAACAGAGGCTGAGTTACCCATCTGAATCCCATGCACTTGGTTAAAATGTTGTTTGTTAAATTCAATATAGTTATAATCCAAACAAAGGTGAAGTAATTCATAAAATTCTCGTGTAGAAAAAGCATAGGGAAGATCTAAATGTTGATTGAATGTCTCGAATGCCTTAGCACAGAAATGCTTGCAATGTTTCAATTTAAGACTCGTATACATGCTAGCTATATCATATGTTATCAAAACATATTTACAATTTAAATTTAGAATCATGTTATCCAGTAAAAGTAGAAAATGATTTGTATCTATTAAGAGATTAGGTATAAAACTGTAGATAGGTTTGAGTATAAAATCTACGAGTTCATTTAGTCATAGTAAAGAATAATTAAATACGATTTTATTTTTTTGAGTGGATATTTTTTGTCTGCAACTTGTTAAATAAACCGATTTGGTATGATTGAAATCCGTGAGAATTATGTCGTTATAGATAAATACAGATATATTTAGTCTTATGCATGAAATTGTGTTATAGATGAATGTTGTCAATTGGCCCATGATATGATGGCTGTTGCCATGGCGATGTAAGCGTGAGAACCGGGGTATGCGTCCAGAAATCGAAATTTAACTGTGTATGGACATTAAAAATTTATTTCGATTTTATTTTTATCGCCACAACCTTACTTCGACATATGTAATCCATGCCCTAAATTTGCAAACGGAGAAAGCTTAAATTTATCGTTATATGGTGTTCGATAAAAGGTCATGGTAGCTGAAATAAAGCAGTAAATGTTTAAGGTCACTACATACACCCTTAAATTTTGAACTTCAATTCGATCTCGCAATTTTATGTTGTCCACATTTTGAAGCAGTTTAGCATGTGCAGTTGCGTAGCGTATTGAAATAAACCGTTACAACGCATGTAAGCAAGGGGTGAAAGAAGTTTGCTATCCGTAAAATTGACCTTAAAATGACATTTCATGACCTTTGATCTTGAATGGGGGTGACCCACCGGGTCCATCTTCGAACTCGTCCTGTCCCTTGACGTTAGGAGTTTACGTTCAAAATTTCAAGTCTCTATGTCTTTCCGTCCAAAAGTTATCGGAGCTACGGACAGACAGACGGACAGACGGACATAACGATCTTATAAAGGGCTTTCACCCCTTAATAAACGGATCCAACGTGGAGGTTGAGACCATATGAATTTTCGGCCTGGATGCGCCTCTCTGGGTTTGAAGTCGTAGAAAGCATTTGGGTACAAGTTTATCCATGGATTTTAGTATTGGTGGCGTGTAGATCACAATATGAATTGTTAGTTGCTTCTAATTTTGATTATTTACGTCACCAATCAACTCATCTTGTAGCAAGAGATCTGAATGGTATCGACAATTAGTTAATTGTCATTTGAAATAAAATCTTGTTCAAGCTTGTTCAAGTAGGTACAATCCTCACTCTCCCTAATTAATCAACATGGCCCACTTAAATATGAAGTACAAACAGAATACTTCTGGTCGGGGGTAGCTCGGTTTTTACAGCGTTGTTTCTTGGCTTTTTAGTGCTTCACTGAATTAAGTAGATGAGCAAAAGGACAACTCGTGAATATTTAACTAGAAATTGAAGTGGATTGGAAGAAGGATATGCGTGACTGAGGCTCGTGTAATTATCAAAATATTTTAAAAGGAACCCAAAGGAGTGTGCGAAGTAATTCAATTACTAAAGCAAGAACCACGTTGATCACTATTATTTAGTAAGTGGGTAACCATTTTACTACCGCTGTAGGCAGTGCCTAAACTGCCTACTCACAAACATTTTCGAAACATGGTTTCTGACGGACAATTGCATGGAGATTTCAGTAAAAAATAGTACAACTTTCTAAAAAATTGTTTTGCCTGCTTAATTTACCCGGGAAATCTTATAACACGACTTTAGCGGGTACGAGGGGAAATCAATAAGTAGTGCTTATCTACCCTTCAGAGATAAGATAAGAGAATGAAATTCCTTGCATATTATCCTTTTATATCCTGGAGATCGTGTACAGAAAATGAAGGAGATCTGTTATCTCATTCCTTCAAAATGTCTCGACAAAGTCAGACCTCTCAAGCGCAAAATGAATTTAAGCAATTTGAGATTCGTTCTACCATACGCTTTTTTGCACTGCAAGGTGAATCTGCCGTAAAAGTGTTTGAAAATTTGCAAAAAGTTTACGGAGATAGTACTCCTTCATACACAACAGTTTCAAGATGGGTGACACAGTTTAAGTGTGGTCGGCAGAGTGTGGAAGATGAGCCTCGACCCGGTCGCCCAATTGCAGTTACTGACAACTTCATGTGCAGTAAAGTGCAGGAATTCGTAATGAAGGACAGGCGAGTAACAATCAATCAGATAGCAGAGAAGATGGGTATGTCTTTCGGGAGCGTCAGTTTCATTCTACATGAAAAACTCGGATTTTCCAAGCTGTCTTCGAGATGGGTTCCACGCTTGCTTACGCCCGCCCAAAAGCAAAAGAGGGTGGAATCATGTCAAGGTCTACTGCAGCTGTGGAGGGCAGATCCAGAGGATTTCCATAACCAAATTGTAACTGGTGATGAGACTTGGGTTCACCACTATGACCCAGAATCCAAACAGCAATCAATGCAATAGCTGGCAAAAGGTCAAAGTGGTCCCATCAAGGCAAAAGCGTCAAAATCGGCAGGGAAGGTGTTGGCTACAGTTTTCTGGGATTCCAGAGGAGTGTTGCACACGGACTTTCTGCCAAAAGGAAGCACTATGAACGCAAAACATTACGTGGAAGTTTTAGAACGATTGCGTTATAACATCCGGAACAGAAGACGGGGGGCCCTGCAGAAAGGAATTTTCATTCTTCACGACAACGCATCCTCCCACACCGCGAAGATTGTGAAGTCGGCCCTGGATAGGTCGTGGCTGTGGGAAGCTGATCACCCCCCGTATTCTCCAGACCTAGCACCCTGTGACTTTTATCTGTTTCCACATTTGAAGAGAATTCTCAGGGAGAAAAGATTTGATAGTGATAACGAACTAACATCGTTCGTGCAATCTGTGCTTAATGAATTTTCTGAGGAATTTTATTGTGAAGGAATGAAACAATTGAGACGCAGGATGGAGAGGTGTATTGAACTAGGGGGTGATTATGTTGAAAAGCCACAAAACGAATCTGAATAAATTCTTATCTGTATTTAGATAAAATTGAGTTTCCACTATATATTGATTTCCCCTCGTACTAGGTAAATATATAAAACCGGGGTTGTTGCTGACATCAAAAAACTTGTGCACAGCGTTCATTAAGCTGAAATTTTTCGAAAAAAGTTGTTCAACATGTAACGGGAATTGTGGCTGGTTGAGAAAAATCTTGGTGATCAACTTGACTTCAAAGAAGGACTTCGTGTTCGGATGTCAGGTTGTCCTTGCCTCGTTGGGTATCGTGCTGTTGGTCGTGTACAAAATTCTGCGTTCTGCCGAGGTTCGGAATAAACGCCCTCGTCTCAGAAGTCGTTGAACTTAAATAGCTAAATGACGTAAATGTGGCCATGGAGTCAAACCACTTCAGGGTTTTAGTACACTCACAGAAAAAGCGACACCGAATTGACACCATGCCGGTGTCTATATATGACTCTACCGGTTTGGTGTCAAATTGACACAACGTGGTGTCAATTATATTGCACACCGTCGCGGTGTCAACCCAACATGCCGTTTTCACAATACTAACACCGATATATAACAACAGGTTGTGCTCCGTTATGTTGATTCCTCACCGCTATGTAACAATATCTGCATTTTGATATGTTCACGTCACCACTCGGTGACGAATCGTTCCCGGATTGTGACAACCGAAATACCACTTTTAGTAACAAATAGTTTATTTACATCTATATTATAATTTCGAAAAGTCCGTCCCGTGAAATTTTCCGTGACATTCCTGCATTCTGATTGGCTGTTGGCTTTCAGGGTCCACCTATCACATTACAACTTCTGCCACAACATCTGTTACAACATCTGCTATAACATCTGCCACAACATCTGCCACAACATCTGCCACAACATCTGTTACAACATCTGCCACAACATCTGCCACAACATCTGCCACAACATCTGCCACAACATCTGCCACAACATCTGCCACAACATCTGCCACAACATCTTGTTCAAAATAAGGGTTTAGCTCATCTGCTCAACGAGTACATTTAGCGACTACTTTATTTAAGATCAAGTCATGTCGTATATAAGCAAGTACAATTAATGCATTCATAATGCATGCATAACCTAGCAGGTTAATAAACTGATGCAAATCCACCCATAATAGTTGGTGGTCTAATATTTGATGCTATGCACATAATTGACATACATCATTGGCAGATCATATCATGATTATTTTAACACATCTGCCACAATATCTGCCACAACATCTGTCACAACATCTGCCACAACATCTACCACAACATCTGCCACAACATCTGCCACAACATCTGCCACAACATCTGCCACAACATCTGCCACAACATCTGCCACAACATCTGCCACAACTTCTGCCACAACATCTGCCACAACATCTGCAACAACATCTGCCACAACATCTGCCACAACATCTGCCAGAACATCTGCCACAACTTCTGCCACAACATCTGCCACAACATCTGCCACAACATCTGCCACAACATCTGCCACAACATCTGCCACAACATCTGCCACAACATCTGCCACACATCTGCCACAACATCTGCCACAACATCGGCCAAAACATCTGCCACAACATCTGCCAAAACATCTGCCACAACATCTGCCACAACATCTGCCACAACATCTGCCACAACATCTGCCACAACATCTGCCACAACATCTGCCACAACATCTGCCACAACATCTGCCACAACATCTGCCACAACATCTGCCACAACATCTGCCACAACATCTGCCACAACATCTGCCACAACATCTGCCACATATACCAGTTCCTTTGGTGGAAACGTCGGTATCCGATATTCGTCTAACTTCTCAAGATGCTCGGAATTTGCGAGAGGCGAGTTTGCTAATTTGGGATGAATCAACAATGGCTCCATCTCATGCCTTGAATGCAGTCGATCGCCTTCTAAAGGAAATTATGGAAAATGAAACACCATTCGGTGGTAAAGTTCTGCTACTCGGAGGCGACTTTCGTCAATGTTTACCCATTGTTGTGCACGGAACTAAGGCTGGAATAATTGAAGTATGTCTAAAATCTTCACGACAATGGAAGGAGTTTAGGTTTTTGCATCTTACCGAAATTGAAAGATCAGTTGACCCTGAATACAGCAAATGGATATTGTCAATCGGCGACGGAACATTGACAAATGTCGACAATCTTCCGGGCGACATTGTCGAAATTCCCCAATACTTGATTTCCTCTGGCAATATTGTTGAAGAAATTTATGGAAAATCACTCTCAGCTACAACAATTCATCAATTCACAAATAGAACCATTTTGTCACCAAAGAATGAACATGTCGATGGGATTAACGCCAAAGTCCTGGATATCTTTCAAGGGGATATTGTGACCTATCTAAGCAGTGACTCAATTGAGGATAAATGTGACCAGGATGACAACAACTATCCTATTGAATTTCTAAATGGGTTAAATTGGGGCGATACACGATAATAGCAAGTTTTACTAAAAATTACCTTTCTCCCTCAATTTTTAAGCTATCTTGATGTTTTATATCTTAAATCGTTCACAAGATAATGCTCTATAATTTCTCCAGAGGAATTTTCGAAATTTAGTATCCAATAATTTCCATAAAAATTTTAAACTTTCCACTGGTACAGAAATGATTACAAACAAAAATCCGTAAAATCGTCTAACACGATCATAGAGCATGCTGTTATGAACAATTTAAGATAATGAACATCGAAATAGTTTCAAAATTGAGGGAGAAAGGTATTTTTTTGTAAAAATCACAGCGGAGTTATTAAACATGTGTTAGGATAGGCAGAGAGAAGGTCGAGTTGCTAACTCAACTCGCCAGGAGAAGTCGCGAGTGGTCGTGGTCATTTACGGTTAATTTTAATTCCTCTACCATAGAAGGCCCAGGATTATCACACCTACGACGGTTCAGACTGACGAGGGAAACCTCTTTGGTGCCCTGAGCCCCCAGCATAACCAACACATACATTCGACACAGTTTTTAATACTAGTCCGATGATGTGACAAAATTTACGTGTTAAAATGATTGGTCATTTGGTCACGTTGTGACGACTTTAGTAACGCGCGGAAAGGTCACTTTCGCCATGCTTTATCAAGGCTAAATTTCGCCTCATGAGTCCTTCGCCCACATTAAAATAAATAACAGAACTTATAAATACCAAACTTACCAGGAGAACCATAGCACTATATAATATAAACACGACTGATATCGCCTTAGAAAGATTCATCGGTTCAACACGGTCTGGCCTGTACATCTTAGCGGAAATCGCTTTTGTTTCGTTTACTCTGTTACCACGTGCTAACATGTCCGTCACGAGAATTCCACGCTTGTAATTGTAACACCCGCTCTCCATGAAGTAGGCAATTTTCCGCCCGAGGTTTGATGAACCTTCAAAGCGTAGTTGAAACCCTATCATTCGCGGAATAATTGGTCGTTTCCCCATAAAGAACTTTATCCAGTAGTAGTGCCTACAATTTAATAGACGTTATATAAATACAGCTCTAGAAAAATAACTAACAATGCAACCTTTTTTCAAGCTAGATTTAGATTTTGTGGCGAGTTATATCAAAAAATGTAGCTAAAAATTAGGAATCACATGGCTCCTACATATATTTCCGTTGAATGGCCCCTTTGAAGAAAAACATGGCGTCAAAGTATCCATGACTGCGTTGGGTTTGGTCTCGTTGAGGGAAAGGGAGGGAAAATTTGACTCTGCAACCAATATTTCTCTTGAAGGGGGCTATTCAATGGAATGCTTACAGCCATGTGATTCCTAATTTTTGGCTCGATTTTTTGATATAACTCGTTACACAATCCCGACGTAGCTTGAAAAAAGTTTCCATTGTAAGACCTTCTTGACAACAACGTAGATACCTTGATAAGTAGTCAAACTTTCTTTTCAGTGAGAGGGTCTCATCCACCCAGGCCGTTTTCCCGCATTTCACAAATTCCTCCTCAAGCGCGTGACCAAAGTTGCCAGCAGCTAAAAGCGTGGGCCAGTCAGTTGGAAGAAATTCTCTTTCGTACGGATGTAATAAATTGAATGCTACAACGTCCTCGTAGTTGAGACGGTTTTTCTAGGAAGAGATTAATGTATCGATTAAAATACAAATATTAACCAAGTTACCTTGTATGCATAGTCATTATGTATGTGGGTGGCAAATATACAGGCTTCTTGCTAATAACAGAACGCACCCAATGAACTATTTCTTGGGCAAAGTGAAGGCATTTAAGTGGATAATTCTACATATTGTACTCAAATTAAATATCGGATATCACTTCTCCTAACTCTATTCAACTTTACCTATTCCAGTGCCGATCACTAAAAGCAGAAAGAGCCCGTGCAGTCAGGGAATGAGAGGTAGATTTAGTCGAAAAAGAGCTAAATTTAGCTCCGTCTTCAAAACTGTCAAAAACCTTGAAAATCCGAAAATTCGGTTTTTTTGCATGTTACCCGGGTGTTTTGACACGGAAGGAATCGTCTGATGTCAAAATAGTGATTGGATTCGGATTCCCCGTCTTCAAAACTGTCAAAAACCTTGAAAATCCGAAAATTCGGTTTTTTTGCATGTTACCCGGGTGTTTTGACACGGAAGGAATCGTCTGATGTCAAAATAGTGATTGGATTCGGATTCCCCGTCTTCAAAACTGTCAAAAACCTTGAAAATCCGAAAATTCGGTTTTTTTGCATGTTACCCGGGTGTTTTGACACGGAAGGAATCGTCTGATGTCAAAATAGTGATTGGATTCGGATTCCCCGTCTTCAAAACTGTCAAAAACCTTGAAAATCCGAAAATTCGGTTTTTTTGCATGTTACCCGGGTGTTTTGACACGGAAGGAATCGTCTGATGTCAAAATAGTGATTGGATTCGGATTCCCCGTCTTCAAAACTGTCAAAAACCTTGAAAATCCGAAAATTCGGTTTTTTTGCATGTTACCCGGGTGTTTTGACACGGAAGGAATCGTCTGATGTCAAAATAGTGATTGGATTCGGATTCCCCGTCTTCAAAACTGTCAAAAACCTTGAAAATCCGAAAATTCGGTTTTTTTGCATGTTACCCGGGTGTTTTGACACGGAAGGAATCGTCTGATGTCAAAATAGTGATTGGATTCGGATTCCCCGTCTTCAAAACTGTCAAAAACCTTGAAAATCCGAAAATTCGGTTTTTTTGCATGTTACCCGGGTGTTTTGACACGGAAGGAATCGTCTGATGTCAAAATAGTGATTGGATTCGGATTCCCCGTCTTCAAAACTGTCAAAAACCTTGAAAATCCGAAAATTCGGTTTTTTTGCATGTTACCCGGGTGTTTTGACACGGAAGGAATCGTCTGATGTCAAAATAGTGATTGGATTCGGATTCCCCGTCTTCAAAACTGTCAAAAACCTTGAAAATCCGAAAATTCGGTTTTTTTGCATGTTACCCGGGTGTTTTGACACGGAAGGAATCGTCTGATGTCAAAATAGTGATTGGATTCGGATTCCCCGTCTTCAAAACTGTCAAAAACCTTGAAAATCCGAAAATTCGGTTTTTTTGCATGTTACCCGGGTGTTTTGACACGGAAGGAATCGTCTGATGTCAAAATAGTGATTGGATTCGGATTCCCCGTCTTCAAAACTGTCAAAAACCTTGAAAATCCGAAAATTCGGTTTTTTTGCATGTTACCCGGGTGTTTTGACACGGAAGGAATCGTCTGATGTCAAAATAGTGATTGGATTCGGATTCCCGTCTTCAAAACTGTCAAAAACCTTGAAAATCCGAAAATTCGGTTTTTTTGCATGTTACCCGGGTGTTTTGACACGGAAGGAATCGTCTGATGTCAAAATAGTGATTGGATTCGGATTCCCCGTCTTCAAAACTGTCAAAACCTTGAAAATCCGAAAATTCGGTTTTTTTGCATGTTACCCGGGTGTTTTGACACGGAAGGAATCGTCTGATGTCAAAATAGTGATTGGATTCGGATTCCCCGTCTTCAAAACTGTCAAAAACCTTGAAAATCCGAAAATTCGGTTTTTTTGCATGTTACCCGGGTGTTTTGACACGGAAGGAATCGTCTGATGTCAAAATAGTGATTGGATTCGGATTCCCCGTCTTCAAAACTGTCAAAAACCTTGAAAATCCGAAAATTCGGTTTTTTTGCATGTTACCCGGGTGTTTTGACACGGAAGGAATCGTCTGATGTCAAAATAGTGATTGGATTCGGATTCCCCGTCTTCAAAACTGTCAAAAACCTTGAAAATCCGAAAATTCGGTTTTTTTGCATGTTACCCGGGTGTTTTGACACGGAAGGAATCGTCTGATGTCAAAATAGTGATTGGATTCGGATTCCCCGTCTTCAAAACTGTCAAAAACCTTGAAAATCCGAAAATTCGGTTTTTTTGCATGTTACCCGGGTGTTTTGACACGGAAGGAATCGTCTGATGTCAAAATAGTGATTGGATTCGGATTCCCGTCTTCAAAACTGTCAAAAACCTTGAAAATCCGAAAATTCGGTTTTTTTGCATGTTACCCGGGTGTTTTGACACGGAAGGAATCGTCTGATGTCAAAATAGTGATTGGATTCGGATTCCCCGTCTTCAAAACTGTCAAAAACCTTGAAAATCCGAAAATTCGGTTTTTTTGCATGTTACCCGGGTGTTTTGACACGGAAGGAATCGTCTGATGTCAAAATAGTGATTGGATTCGGATTCCCCGTCTTCAAAACTGTCAAAAACCTTGAAAATCCGAAAATTCGGTTTTTTTGCATGTTACCCGGGTGTTTTGACACGGAAGGAATCGTCTGATGTCAAAATAGTGATTGGATTCGGATTCCCCGTCTTCAAAACTGTCAAAAACCTTGAAAATCCGAAAATTCGGTTTTTTTGCATGTTACCCGGGTGTTTTGACACGGAAGGAATCGTCTGATGTCAAAATAGTGATTGGATTCGGATTCCCCGTCTTCAAAACTGTCAAAAACCTTGAAAATCCGAAAATTCGGTTTTTTTGCATGTTACCCGGGTGTTTTGACACGGAAGGAATCGTCTGATGTCAAAATAGTGATTGGATTCGGATTCCCCGTCTTCAAAACTGTCAAAAACCTTGAAAATCCGAAAATTCGGTTTTTTTGCATGTTACCCGGGTGTTTTGACACGGAAGGAATCGTCTGATGTCAAAATAGTGATTGGATTCGGATTCCCCGTCTTCAAAACTGTCAAAAACCTTGAAAATCCGAAAATTCGGTTTTTTTGCATGTTACCCGGGTGTTTTGACACGGAAGGAATCGTCTGATGTCAAAATAGTGATTGGATTCGGATTCCCCGTCTTCAAAACTGTCAAAAACCTTGAAAATCCGAAAATTCGGTTTTTTTGCATGTTACCCGGGTGTTTTGACACGGAAGGAATCGTCTGATGTCAAAATAGTGATTGGATTCGGATTCCCCGTCTTCAAAACTGTCAAAAACCTTGAAAATCCGAAAATTCGGTTTTTTTGCATGTTACCCGGGTGTTTTGACACGGAAGGAATCGTCTGATGTCAAAATAGTGATTGGATTCGGATTCCCCGTCTTCAAAACTGTCAAAAACCTTGAAAATCCGAAAATTCGGTTTTTTTGCATGTTACCCGGGTGTTTTGACACGGAAGGAATCGTCTGATGTCAAATAGTGATTGGATTCGGATTCCCCGTCTTCAAAACTGTCAAAAACCTTGAAAATCCGAAAATTCGGTTTTTTTGCATGTTACCCGGGTGTTTTGACACGGAAGGAATCGTCTGATGTCAAAATAGTGATTGGATTCGGATTCCCCGTCTTCAAAACTGTCAAAAACCTTGAAAATCCGAAAATTCGGTTTTTTTGCATGTTACCCGGGTGTTTTGACACGGAAGGAATCGTCTGATGTCAAAATAGTGATTGGATTCGGATTCCCCGTCTTCAAAACTGTCAAAAACCTTGAAAATCCGAAAATTCGGTTTTTTTGCATGTTACCCGGGTGTTTTGACACGGAAGGAATCGTCTGATGTCAAAATAGTGATTGGATTCGGATTCCCCGTCTTCAAAACTGTCAAAAACCTTGAAAATCCGAAAATTCGGTTTTTTTGCATGTTACCCGGGTGTTTTGACACGGAAGGAATCGTCTGATGTCAAAATAGTGATTGGATTCGGATTCCCCGTCTTCAAAACTGTCAAAAACCTTGAAAATCCGAAAATTCGGTTTTTTTGCATGTTACCCGGGTGTTTTGACACGGAAGGAATCGTCTGATGTCAAAATAGTGATTGGATTCGGATTCCCCGTCTTCAAAACTGTCAAAAACCTTGAAAATCCGAAAATTCGGTTTTTTTGCATGTTACCCGGGTGTTTTGACACGGAAGGAATCGTCTGATGTCAAAATAGTGATTGGATTCGGATTCCCCGTCTTCAAAACTGTCAAAAACCTTGAAAATCCGAAAATTCGGTTTTTTTGCATGTTACCCGGGTGTTTTGACACGGAAGGAATCGTCTGATGTCAAAATAGTGATTGGATTCGGATTCCCCGTCTTCAAAACTGTCAAAAACCTTGAAAATCCGAAAATTCGGTTTTTTTGCATGTTACCCGGGTGTTTTGACACGGAAGGAATCGTCTGATGTCAAAATAGTGATTGGATTCGGATTCCCCGTCTTCAAAACTGTCAAAAACCTTGAAAATCCGAAAATTCGGTTTTTTTGCATGTTACCCGGGTGTTTTGACACGGAAGGAATCGTCTGATGTCAAAATAGTGATTGGATTCGGATTCCCCGTCTTCAAAACTGTCAAAAACCTTGAAAATCCGAAAATTCGGTTTTTTTGCATGTTACCCGGGTGTTTTGACACGGAAGGAATCGTCTGATGTCAAAATAGTGATTGGATTCGGATTCCCCGTCTTCAAAACTGTCAAAAACCTTGAAAATCCGAAAATTCGGTTTTTTTGCATGTTACCCGGGTGTTTTGACACGGAAGGAATCGTCTGATGTCAAAATAGTGATTGGATTCGGATTCCCCGTCTTCAAAACTGTCAAAAACCTTGAAAATCCGAAAATTCGGTTTTTTTGCATGTTACCCGGGTGTTTTGACACGGAAGGAATCGTCTGATGTCAAAATAGTGATTGGATTCGGATTCCCCGTCTTCAAAACTGTCAAAAACCTTGAAAATCCGAAAATTCGGTTTTTTTGCATGTTACCCGGGTGTTTTGACACGGAAGGAATCGTCTGATGTCAAAATAGTGATTGGATTCGGATTCCCCGTCTTCAAAACTGTCAAAAACCTTGAAAATCCGAAAATTCGGTTTTTTTGCATGTTACCCGGGTGTTTTGACACGGAAGGAATCGTCTGATGTCAAAATAGTGATTGGATTCGGATTCCCCGTCTTCAAAACTGTCAAAAACCTTGAAAATCCGAAAATTCGGTTTTTTTGCATGTTACCCGGGTGTTTTGACACGGAAGGAATCGTCTGATGTCAAAATAGTGATTGGATTCGGATTCCCCGTCTTCAAAACTGTCAAAAACCTTGAAAATCCGAAAATTCGGTTTTTTTGCATGTTACCCGGGTGTTTTGACACGGAAGGAATCGTCTGATGTCAAAATAGTGATTGGATTCGGATTCCCCGTCTTCAAAACTGTCAAAAACCTTGAAAATCCGAAAATTCGGTTTTTTTGCATGTTACCCGGGTGTTTTGACACGGAAGGAATCGTCTGATGTCAAAATAGTGATTGGATTCGGATTCCCCGTCTTCAAAACTGTCAAAAACCTTGAAAATCCGAAAATTCGGTTTTTTTGCATGTTACCCGGGTGTTTTGACACGGAAGGAATCGTCTGATGTCAAAATAGTGATTGGATTCGGATTCCCCGTCTTCAAAACTGTCAAAAACCTTGAAAATCCGAAAATTCGGTTTTTTTGCATGTTACCCGGGTGTTTTGACACGGAAGGAATCGTCTGATGTCAAAATAGTGATTGGATTCGGATTCCCCGTCTTCAAAACTGTCAAAAACCTTGAAAATCCGAAAATTCGGTTTTTTTGCATGTTACCCGGGTGTTTTGACACGGAAGGAATCGTCTGATGTCAAAATAGTGATTGGATTCGGATTCCCCGTCTTCAAAACTGTCAAAAACCTTGAAAATCCGAAAATTCGGTTTTTTTGCATGTTACCCGGGTGTTTTGACACGGAAGGAATCGTCTGATGTCAAAATAGTGATTGGATTCGGATTCCCCGTCTTCAAAACTGTCAAAAACCTTGAAAATCCGAAAATTCGGTTTTTTTGCATGTTACCCGGGTGTTTTGACACGGAAGGAATCGTCTGATGTCAAAATAGTGATTGGATTCGGATTCCCCGTCTTCAAAACTGTCAAAAACCTTGAAAATCCGAAAATTCGGTTTTTTTGCATGTTACCCGGGTGTTTTGACACGGAAGGAATCGTCTGATGTCAAAATAGTGATTGGATTCGGATTCCCCGTCTTCAAAACTGTCAAAAACCTTGAAAATCCGAAAATTCGGTTTTTTTGCATGTTACCCGGGTGTTTTGACACGGAAGGAATCGTCTGATGTCAAAATAGTGATTGGATTCGGATTCCCCGTCTTCAAAACTGTCAAAAACCTTGAAAATCCGAAAATTCGGTTTTTTTGCATGTTACCCGGGTGTTTTGACACGGAAGGAATCGTCTGATGTCAAAATAGTGATTGGATTCGGATTCCCCGTCTTCAAAACTGTCAAAAACCTTGAAAATCCGAAAATTCGGTTTTTTTGCATGTTACCCGGGTGTTTTGACACGGAAGGAATCGTCTGATGTCAAAATAGTGATTGGATTCGGATTCCCCGTCTTCAAAACTGTCAAAAACCTTGAAAATCCGAAAATTCGGTTTTTTTGCATGTTACCCGGGTGTTTTGACACGGAAGGAATCGTCTGATGTCAAAATAGTGATTGGATTCGGATTCCCCGTCTTCAAAACTGTCAAAAACCTTGAAAATCCGAAAATTCGGTTTTTTTGCATGTTACCCGGGTGTTTTGACACGGAAGGAATCGTCTGATGTCAAAATAGTGATTGGATTCGGATTCCCCGTCTTCAAAACTGTCAAAAACCTTGAAAATCCGAAAATTCGGTTTTTTTGCATGTTACCCGGGTGTTTTGACACGGAAGGAATCGTCTGATGTCAAAATAGTGATTGGATTCGGATTCCCCGTCTTCAAAACTGTCAAAAACCTTGAAAATCCGAAAATTCGGTTTTTTTGCATGTTACCCGGGTGTTTTGACACGGAAGGAATCGTCTGATGTCAAAATAGTGATTGGATTCGGATTCCCCGTCTTCAAAACTGTCAAAAACCTTGAAAATCCGAAAATTCGGTTTTTTTGCATGTTACCCGGGTGTTTTGACACGGAAGGAATCGTCTGATGTCAAAATAGTGATTGGATTCGGATTCCCCGTCTTCAAAACTGTCAAAAACCTTGAAAATCCGAAAATTCGGTTTTTTTGCATGTTACCCGGGTGTTTTGACACGGAAGGAATCGTCTGATGTCAAAATAGTGATTGGATTCGGATTCCCCGTCTTCAAAACTGTCAAAAACCTTGAAAATCCGAAAATTCGGTTTTTTTGCATGTTACCCGGGTGTTTTGACACGGAAGGAATCGTCTGATGTCAAAATAGTGATTGGATTCGGATTCCCCGTCTTCAAAACTGTCAAAAACCTTGAAAATCCGAAAATTCGGTTTTTTTGCATGTTACCCGGGTGTTTTGACACGGAAGGAATCGTCTGATGTCAAAATAGTGATTGGATTCGGATTCCCCGTCTTCAAAACTGTCAAAAACCTTGAAAATCCGAAAATTCGGTTTTTTTGCATGTTACCCGGGTGTTTTGACACGGAAGGAATCGTCTGATGTCAAAATAGTGATTGGATTCGGATTCCCCGTCTTCAAAACTGTCAAAAACCTTGAAAATCCGAAAATTCGGTTTTTTTGCATGTTACCCGGGTGTTTTGACACGGAAGGAATCGTCTGATGTCAAAATAGTGATTGGATTCGGATTCCCCGTCTTCAAAACTGTCAAAAACCTTGAAAATCCGAAAATTCGGTTTTTTTGCATGTTACCCGGGTGTTTTGACACGGAAGGAATCGTCTGATGTCAAAATAGTGATTGGATTCGGATTCCCCGTCTTCAAAACTGTCAAAAACCTTGAAAATCCGAAAATTCGGTTTTTTTGCATGTTACCCGGGTGTTTTGACACGGAAGGAATCGTCTGATGTCAAAATAGTGATTGGATTCGGATTCCCCGTCTTCAAAACTGTCAAAAACCTTGAAAATCCGAAAATTCGGTTTTTTTGCATGTTACCCGGGTGTTTTGACACGGAAGGAATCGTCTGATGTCAAAATAGTGATTGGATTCGGATTCCCCGTCTTCAAAACTGTCAAAAACCTTGAAAATCCGAAAATTCGGTTTTTTTGCATGTTACCCGGGTGTTTTGACACGGAAGGAATCGTCTGATGTCAAAATAGTGATTGGATTCGGATTCCCCGTCTTCAAAACTGTCAAAAACCTTGAAAATCCGAAAATTCGGTTTTTTTGCATGTTACCCGGGTGTTTTGACACGGAAGGAATCGTCTGATGTCAAAATAGTGATTGGATTCGGATTCCCCGTCTTCAAAACTGTCAAAAACCTTGAAAATCCGAAAATTCGGTTTTTTTGCATGTTACCCGGGTGTTTTGACACGGAAGGAATCGTCTGATGTCAAAATAGTGATTGGATTCGGATTCCCCGTCTTCAAAACTGTCAAAAACCTTGAAAATCCGAAAATTCGGTTTTTTTGCATGTTACCCGGGTGTTTTGACACGGAAGGAATCGTCTGATGTCAAAATAGTGATTGGATTCGGATTCCCCGTCTTCAAAACTGTCAAAAACCTTGAAAATCCGAAAATTCGGTTTTTTTGCATGTTACCCGGGTGTTTTGACACGGAAGGAATCGTCTGATGTCAAAATAGTGATTGGATTCGGATTCCCCGTCTTCAAAACTGTCAAAAACCTTGAAAATCCGAAAATTCGGTTTTTTTGCATGTTACCCGGGTGTTTTGACACGGAAGGAATCGTCTGATGTCAAAATAGTGATTGGATTCGGATTCCCCGTCTTCAAAACTGTCAAAAACCTTGAAAATCCGAAAATTCGGTTTTTTTGCATGTTACCCGGGTGTTTTGACACGGAAGGAATCGTCTGATGTCAAAATAGTGATTGGATTCGGATTCCCCGTCTTCAAAACTGTCAAAAACCTTGAAAATCCGAAAATTCGGTTTTTTTGCATGTTACCCGGGTGTTTTGACACGGAAGGAATCGTCTGATGTCAAAATAGTGATTGGATTCGGATTCCCCGTCTTCAAAACTGTCAAAAACCTTGAAAATCCGAAAATTCGGTTTTTTTGCATGTTACCCGGGTGTTTTGACACGGAAGGAATCGTCTGATGTCAAAATAGTGATTGGATTCGGATTCCCCGTCTTCAAAACTGTCAAAAACCTTGAAAATCCGAAAATTCGGTTTTTTTGCATGTTACCCGGGTGTTTTGACACGGAAGGAATCGTCTGATGTCAAAATAGTGATTGGATTCGGATTCCCCGTCTTCAAAACTGTCAAAAACCTTGAAAATCCGAAAATTCGGTTTTTTTGCATGTTACCCGGGTGTTTTGACACGGAAGGAATCGTCTGATGTCAAAATAGTGATTGGATTCGGATTCCCCGTCTTCAAAACTGTCAAAAACCTTGAAAATCCGAAAATTCGGTTTTTTTGCATGTTACCCGGGTGTTTTGACACGGAAGGAATCGTCTGATGTCAAAATAGTGATTGGATTCGGATTCCCCGTCTTCAAAACTGTCAAAAACCTTGAAAATCCGAAAATTCGGTTTTTTTGCATGTTACCCGGGTGTTTTGACACGGAAGGAATCGTCTGATGTCAAAATAGTGATTGGATTCGGATTCCCCGTCTTCAAAACTGTCAAAAACCTTGAAAATCCGAAAATTCGGTTTTTTTGCATGTTACCCGGGTGTTTTGACACGGAAGGAATCGTCTGATGTCAAAATAGTGATTGGATTCGGATTCCCCGTCTTCAAAACTGTCAAAAACCTTGAAAATCCGAAAATTCGGTTTTTTTGCATGTTACCCGGGTGTTTTGACACGGAAGGAATCGTCTGATGTCAAAATAGTGATTGGATTCGGATTCCCCGTCTTCAAAACTGTCAAAAACCTTGAAAATCCGAAAATTCGGTTTTTTTGCATGTTACCCGGGTGTTTTGACACGGAAGGAATCGTCTGATGTCAAAATAGTGATTGGATTCGGATTCCCCGTCTTCAAAACTGTCAAAAACCTTGAAAATCCGAAAATTCGGTTTTTTTGCATGTTACCCGGGTGTTTTGACACGGAAGGAATCGTCTGATGTCAAAATAGTGATTGGATTCGGATTCCCCGTCTTCAAAACTGTCAAAAACCTTGAAAATCCGAAAATTCGGTTTTTTTGCATGTTACCCGGGTGTTTTGACACGGAAGGAATCGTCTGATGTCAAAATAGTGATTGGATTCGGATTCCCCGTCTTCAAAACTGTCAAAAACCTTGAAAATCCGAAAATTCGGTTTTTTTGCATGTTACCCGGGTGTTTTGACACGGAAGGAATCGTCTGATGTCAAAATAGTGATTGGATTCGGATTCCCCGTCTTCAAAACTGTCAAAAACCTTGAAAATCCGAAAATTCGGTTTTTTTGCATGTTACCCGGGTGTTTTGACACGGAAGGAATCGTCTGATGTCAAAATAGTGATTGGATTCGGATTCCCCGTCTTCAAAACTGTCAAAAACCTTGAAAATCCGAAAATTCGGTTTTTTTGCATGTTACCCGGGTGTTTTGACACGGAAGGAATCGTCTGATGTCAAAATAGTGATTGGATTCGGATTCCCCGTCTTCAAAACTGTCAAAAACCTTGAAAATCCGAAAATTCGGTTTTTTTGCATGTTACCCGGGTGTTTTGACACGGAAGGAATCGTCTGATGTCAAAATAGTGATTGGATTCGGATTCCCCGTCTTCAAAACTGTCAAAAACCTTGAAAATCCGAAAATTCGGTTTTTTTGCATGTTACCCGGGTGTTTTGACACGGAAGGAATCGTCTGATGTCAAAATAGTGATTGGATTCGGATTCCCCGTCTTCAAAACTGTCAAAAACCTTGAAAATCCGAAAATTCGGTTTTTTTGCATGTTACCCGGGTGTTTTGACACGGAAGGAATCGTCTGATGTCAAAATAGTGATTGGATTCGGATTCCCCGTCTTCAAAACTGTCAAAAACCTTGAAAATCCGAAAATTCGGTTTTTTTGCATGTTACCCGGGTGTTTTGACACGGAAGGAATCGTCTGATGTCAAAATAGTGATTGGATTCGGATTCCCCGTCTTCAAAACTGTCAAAAACCTTGAAAATCCGAAAATTCGGTTTTTTTGCATGTTACCCGGGTGTTTTGACACGGAAGGAATCGTCTGATGTCAAAATAGTGATTGGATTCGGATTCCCCGTCTTCAAAACTGTCAAAAACCTTGAAAATCCGAAAATTCGGTTTTTTTGCATGTTACCCGGGTGTTTTGACACGGAAGGAATCGTCTGATGTCAAAATAGTGATTGGATTCGGATTCCCCGTCTTCAAAACTGTCAAAAACCTTGAAAATCCGAAAATTCGGTTTTTTTGCATGTTACCCGGGTGTTTTGACACGGAAGGAATCGTCTGATGTCAAAATAGTGATTGGATTCGGATTCCCCGTCTTCAAAACTGTCAAAAACCTTGAAAATCCGAAAATTCGGTTTTTTTGCATGTTACCCGGGTGTTTTGACACGGAAGGAATCGTCTGATGTCAAAATAGTGATTGGATTCGGATTCCCCGTCTTCAAAACTGTCAAAAACCTTGAAAATCCGAAAATTCGGTTTTTTTGCATGTTACCCGGGTGTTTTGACACGGAAGGAATCGTCTGATGTCAAAATAGTGATTGGATTCGGATTCCCCGTCTTCAAAACTGTCAAAAACCTTGAAAATCCGAAAATTCGGTTTTTTTGCATGTTACCCGGGTGTTTTGACACGGAAGGAATCGTCTGATGTCAAAATAGTGATTGGATTCGGATTCCCCGTCTTCAAAACTGTCAAAAACCTTGAAAATCCGAAAATTCGGTTTTTTTGCATGTTACCCGGGTGTTTTGACACGGAAGGAATCGTCTGATGTCAAAATAGTGATTGGATTCGGATTCCCCGTCTTCAAAACTGTCAAAAACCTTGAAAATCCGAAAATTCGGTTTTTTTGCATGTTACCCGGGTGTTTTGACACGGAAGGAATCGTCTGATGTCAAAATAGTGATTGGATTCGGATTCCCCGTCTTCAAAACTGTCAAAAACCTTGAAAATCCGAAAATTCGGTTTTTTTGCATGTTACCCGGGTGTTTTGACACGGAAGGAATCGTCTGATGTCAAAATAGTGATTGGATTCGGATTCCCCGTCTTCAAAACTGTCAAAAACCTTGAAAATCCGAAAATTCGGTTTTTTTGCATGTTACCCGGGTGTTTTGACACGGAAGGAATCGTCTGATGTCAAAATAGTGATTGGATTCGGATTCCCCGTCTTCAAAACTGTCAAAAACCTTGAAAATCCGAAAATTCGGTTTTTTTGCATGTTACCCGGGTGTTTTGACACGGAAGGAATCGTCTGATGTCAAAATAGTGATTGGATTCGGATTCCCCGTCTTCAAAACTGTCAAAAACCTTGAAAATCCGAAAATTCGGTTTTTTTGCATGTTACCCGGGTGTTTTGACACGGAAGGAATCGTCTGATGTCAAAATAGTGATTGGATTCGGATTCCCCGTCTTCAAAACTGTCAAAAACCTTGAAAATCCGAAAATTCGGTTTTTTTGCATGTTACCCGGGTGTTTTGACACGGAAGGAATCGTCTGATGTCAAAATAGTGATTGGATTCGGATTCCCCGTCTTCAAAACTGTCAAAAACCTTGAAAATCCGAAAATTCGGTTTTTTTGCATGTTACCCGGGTGTTTTGACACGGAAGGAATCGTCTGATGTCAAAATAGTGATTGGATTCGGATTCCCCGTCTTCAAAACTGTCAAAAACCTTGAAAATCCGAAAATTCGGTTTTTTTGCATGTTACCCGGGTGTTTTGACACGGAAGGAATCGTCTGATGTCAAAATAGTGATTGGATTCGGATTCCCCGTCTTCAAAACTGTCAAAAACCTTGAAAATCCGAAAATTCGGTTTTTTTGCATGTTACCCGGGTGTTTTGACACGGAAGGAATCGTCTGATGTCAAAATAGTGATTGGATTCGGATTCCCCGTCTTCAAAACTGTCAAAAACCTTGAAAATCCGAAAATTCGGTTTTTTTGCATGTTACCCGGGTGTTTTGACACGGAAGGAATCGTCTGATGTCAAAATAGTGATTGGATTCGGATTCCCCGTCTTCAAAACTGTCAAAAACCTTGAAAATCCGAAAATTCGGTTTTTTTGCATGTTACCCGGGTGTTTTGACACGGAAGGAATCGTCTGATGTCAAAATAGTGATTGGATTCGGATTCCCCGTCTTCAAAACTGTCAAAAACCTTGAAAATCCGAAAATTCGGTTTTTTTGCATGTTACCCGGGTGTTTTGACACGGAAGGAATCGTCTGATGTCAAAATAGTGATTGGATTCGGATTCCCCGTCTTCAAAACTGTCAAAAACCTTGAAAATCCGAAAATTCGGTTTTTTTGCATGTTACCCGGGTGTTTTGACACGGAAGGAATCGTCTGATGTCAAAATAGTGATTGGATTCGGATTCCCCGTCTTCAAAACTGTCAAAAACCTTGAAAATCCGAAAATTCGGTTTTTTTGCATGTTACCCGGGTGTTTTGACACGGAAGGAATCGTCTGATGTCAAAATAGTGATTGGATTCGGATTCCCCGTCTTCAAAACTGTCAAAAACCTTGAAAATCCGAAAATTCGGTTTTTTTGCATGTTACCCGGGTGTTTTGACACGGAAGGAATCGTCTGATGTCAAAATAGTGATTGGATTCGGATTCCCCGTCTTCAAAACTGTCAAAAACCTTGAAAATCCGAAAATTCGGTTTTTTTGCATGTTACCCGGGTGTTTTGACACGGAAGGAATCGTCTGATGTCAAAATAGTGATTGGATTCGGATTCCCCGTCTTCAAAACTGTCAAAAACCTTGAAAATCCGAAAATTCGGTTTTTTTGCATGTTACCCGGGTGTTTTGACACGGAAGGAATCGTCTGATGTCAAAATAGTGATTGGATTCGGATTCCCCGTCTTCAAAACTGTCAAAAACCTTGAAAATCCGAAAATTCGGTTTTTTTGCATGTTACCCGGGTGTTTTGACACGGAAGGAATCGTCTGATGTCAAAATAGTGATTGGATTCGGATTCCCCGTCTTCAAAACTGTCAAAAACCTTGAAAATCCGAAAATTCGGTTTTTTTGCATGTTACCCGGGTGTTTTGACACGGAAGGAATCGTCTGATGTCAAAATAGTGATTGGATTCGGATTCCCCGTCTTCAAAACTGTCAAAAACCTTGAAAATCCGAAAATTCGGTTTTTTTGCATGTTACCCGGGTGTTTTGACACGGAAGGAATCGTCTGATGTCAAAATAGTGATTGGATTCGGATTCCCCGTCTTCAAAACTGTCAAAAACCTTGAAAATCCGAAAATTCGGTTTTTTTGCATGTTACCCGGGTGTTTTGACACGGAAGGAATCGTCTGATGTCAAAATAGTGATTGGATTCGGATTCCCCGTCTTCAAAACTGTCAAAAACCTTGAAAATCCGAAAATTCGGTTTTTTTGCATGTTACCCGGGTGTTTTGACACGGAAGGAATCGTCTGATGTCAAAATAGTGATTGGATTCGGATTCCCCGTCTTCAAAACTGTCAAAAACCTTGAAAATCCGAAAATTCGGTTTTTTGCATGTTACCTGTTTTACACGAAATCGTCTGATGTCAAATAGTGATTGGATTCGGATTCCCCGTCTTCAAAACTGTCAAAAACTTGAAAATCCGAAAATTCGGTTTTTTTGCATGTTACCCGGGTGTTTTGACACGGAAGGAATCGTCTGATGTCAAAATAGTGATTGGATTCGGATTCCCCGTCTTCAAAACTGTCAA
This sequence comes from Folsomia candida, assembly GCF_002217175.1. Classification (NCBI taxonomy): domain Eukaryota; kingdom Metazoa; phylum Arthropoda; class Collembola; order Entomobryomorpha; family Isotomidae; genus Folsomia; species Folsomia candida. The sequence continues at coordinate 145,997 of NW_019091263.1, read as the reverse complement.
AAACCTTGAAAATCCGAAAATTCGGTTTTTTTGCATGTTACCCGGGTGTTTTGACACGGAAGGAATCGTCTGATGTCAAAATAGTGATTGGATTCGGATTCCCCGTCTTCAAAACTGTCAAAAACTTGAAAATCCGAAAATTCGGTTTTTTTGCATGTTACCCGGGTGTTTTGACACGGAAGGAATCGTCTGATGTCAAAATAGTGATTGGATTCGGATTCCCCGTCTTCAAAACTGTCAAAAACCTTGAAAATCCGAAAATTCGGTTTTTCCCGGTTTTTGAACGAAGGAATGTCTATGTCAAATATGATTGGATTCGGATCCGTCTTAAACGTCAAAAAACCTTGAAATCCGAAAATTCGGTTTTTTTGCATGTTACCCGTGTTTGACAGGGTTCCCGGTATCTACAATGCCCATCCTTCGAACTCATTCCGAGCTATTGACCTTAGTTACCGTTTGCAAAAACCCGTTCCGAAAAATTCGGATTCGTTCAAAAGTTATCGTGCGGACAGACAGACAGACAGACAGACGGACGGACCGACAGACGGACATAACATGTACAAATCTGAATATTTGCATGCATTCCTTACTCAAACTGCAAATCCATGCAAGATTCAAAAGGGAAATTGATACTGCACCTGTAATAACTTGTGAAGCTCAACAAACACACGAAACAATTTGGTATTTTTGACCCATGGCCTCGTCTTCAGGATTCCTCGGAGGCCAAAATATTAATTCAGTTGAGCTTCTACCTGATGCACATATATGCACACACATTCGTCATCAGGCATCCTAGCCGCATGAGGTTTTTAACGAAAATATTGTAAATTGAGTGCGTACCGTGGGCTGATACATAAAATTTACACATATATCAATTAGTGGGAAAGCTTAACTTCACCAACGATAACCTGGTTGTACTTGTTTATGCAAATTCGCACCGGCATATTGATCTTGAAGAAATACGATTTATTTAAACCGCCTATTTAACCTACGTATTTTGTTTGCCAACATCTAAAGCAAATTCATTGTAAATTAAATTATGTAAATACAGCCAACGCAGAATAATTGTAACGACTATTTCCACCTAAATGTTGGAATATTCAATTTTGTTGCCAAAAATTTCAATATATGCTAGGCCCTTCGCAGTAACGAACGTTTTTACCAACAAAGTTTTGCAATGTTTTGGATCTTAGACCACGTTTTATTAAATTAAATGTTATTCAAACTTCCTGGCAAAATTTGTCCTAAACTCAGTTATATGTATAGTGAAATATCCTCATAGATAATTAATGACCCCACGTGTCCTCAGGTTATATGAAAGCATATTTACATCCTAAGCTAGTGCCACGCGTGTAACACAATCCTCATTGCCAAGCAATACTTCTTACGAAATGGACATCGACAAAATTTGACCCGTCGTTCAAACTTACATTACAGGATTTCGCTACCTTTGGCGATTTCCGATCTATTTTATTCCTAGAGATAAAACCTTCGTTCATTTGCGCCGTGATAGCTTCCAGTATCGCGTCTGGGCATCCGTCGTGCCCACAAACATGGTTTTGTTCCTTCTTTCCTCAATCGGCATTCTTCTCTGGGCTAATTTCTCCAAGACCAATGTGCCTTCAATTAGCAAAATAATGATGGCCCTTTTCGGCACATTTCTCTCCCTTTTCTACACTTTGACGTGCTTTGGGGCAATGCGGTGGATGGAGGCGTGCGCGTATACGGGAAACCAGCTGGAAAACGATCGCAGTGACTTGATTAAGGGTAAGGTACATAACTTTTGAACGCTAGATTGTCTCTAACTTAATCCCATTTTCGTGTAATGTTCATAAAAACACAACTATGTATAGTAATTATTGACTCAGGTAGTAGTTCTCAATTTCATATTTTATGTAGTTTAATGGGGCGGTGACTGTATGTAATGTGTGACTGGTGACAGGGGTGGTGTGTAAATGTGACCGTAAGCGGTGTGAATAAGTGGCGACGTGGTCACAAAAGTAGTTACTTGACGGGTTACTTGACGGGGGATCAATATGGGCAAACTCTCAACCAACTCGAGACTGACTGGAGCTTGTACAAATTTCGCTACTGGACTCCATTCTCAAACCCAGATAAAGTCTCATACATATTGTCAAATCATGCAAATAAAGATATTCATTATCATTAAGAGGTCATATATTCATAAAAAATAGTTATTCTAATCTCTCGACGACATCTTATTTTTCTTTTAGTGACCTCATCCACTCCCGGAATACATGTGACACGATCCAAAACTCGCCTCCGTCTCGGGATCAAATTCCTTCAACAAATCATGGTTCAAGTATCCTTAACTCCCTTCATAATAATACCTGTCCTCCTCTACACGGGCAATGATAACCCCAACATCCTCTACAACATCATCCTCACCGCCACTGCAACCAAGCCTAACCCTCCCTTGACCATACTCTCCCGGGTTGGCCGATGCTTCAACATCTTCTTCTGCGCTTTCGAAGGTTCCCGAATGATTGGTTGTGTCGGTCTAATCGCTTTTATGCGAATCCTGGCCTACACTTCGTACCTAAACGAGCTCTCGAACCTCCTCAAGTGCAAGAAACGTTCAAAATTCAGTATTTACAAAGACGTCCTCCGTTTGTACGATAAGCTTCGGATAAGTATCAAGCATGAGCATGAAATGCTAAGTAACTTATCGGCAATCCTCCTATTCACGATGTTTACTGTGTTATTAACTACTAATTTTATCTGTTTAAAAATGCATCACGTTTTCCCCCCGCACTTTTTCGCTTTTTTCCCGACATCGACCCTGACCATGTATGGAGTTTTGCACCTCGGAGTTGACGCCCTTCTCTTGGGAACGAATAGGTCGGCGGGAGTGCTGGCCGATATGCGGGGAGAGGTTGCATCGGTAAGGATTCGGATACGGAGAAAGTGGTTGAAAAGGAGGATGAAGTCGGTGAAAGTGTTGCAAGTTCCGGTGGGGATTGGTAATGTGGTATTGTTTCACTTTAGCAAGGATACAAGGACCGCATTCTACTTGTTATTGTTGGATAATACGATTAATCTTTTGTTATCGATACATTTATAGGCAAACGTGTTCATATTGACTCAATTATACAGAAATGAATGAATGAATTGGTGAATAAGGTAGTAACGCCACCTTTGTGGGGTTTGCGTGTCCCCATCCACACCCACTTTCCTGGATATCCCTTATTTTGTGACTTTTGTGCGAATAAATTGTGTAGAAGTTCACCTTTTAGAAAGGATTATAAAATATATTTATTTATCAATACCAACTGAAAAGTACTGATTACCGAAATGCTAGTATTATTAAATACGTGGGAGAGTTAATGGTTATTTTATATTTTACACTTTATCTAGACGGGTACATAATCTACTTTAGGGAACTTAAAAATAATGTAACCTTGATGGTTGTTAAATAGAACCTTCTTCGTTCATGTCTAAAACTACACTCCTCTCTTCTCTTCTTTGCTTACTCTACATATGTGCATCGTGCATCATGACGTAGCAGTGCTTGTTGCGTTGTTACCACCCTACGCTCCTCTTCCCTATCTTATTTTCCCCTTCGTGATTAGAGTTGCTTACTACGTCACGAATTCTAGCTTTTCATGTATTGAAGGACCGTGACCGTTGGCTATCGATTTTTCTACCCTAATCTTCTTGCAGGTACATAGAGTGATAGTTGATTATCACTTTGAAGTAATTTGAGAAAAGGTCACGAGCGCATCTATACGGTCGAATCTTGTCATCAATCTCTAACTTTTCCATCTTTCGATTGACCTTGCATCTCGAACTCTGACCTTCCTTACCTTTTCTTGTGATACCCCTATAGAATGATAGTTGATTATCATATCTATCACAGAAAATTCAAGGATAAGGCAATACTCGCTCTGCTGGGCCGGTTCAAACTTAAAACTTCACATGCATGGGTTTGGACAACCATGAGAGGCGAGCTCTGCATATGAAACAAAATCTATGTATGAATTGAATCCCTTAACCTTTGAAATGGTAATGTCACATATGCATTATCATTTCAAAGGTTGCACTCCCCTCCCCGAACTTTACTTACCAATGGAGCGTCTCCACAGGGTAGTAACGTAAAGAGATTTGGGGTTGTATTGGTATATTAAACTTTAAATTAACCTTAAACTAGCCTTAGAGTACCCGTAAAATTATTATGATAACCTATTAAACGTTAAGATTTTGAAATCTTATAGAATTACAAAACTAATATTTATCCTATGTGTAATATTAATACTAAGACGTCCGGATGACTATTGTGTATTACATATACGAACGAAAAATTTGTGACTTGGAACATTGGAAAATGGGAAATTACAAAAATTCCCTATCATTAATCATACCCAGACCTATGGTAAATTGTAGACTATTATCTTATAAACAATTATTTGTGGTATTTAGAATTATTAGTTCTACCAAATTTTTTGAAAACTATGTTTTATAACGTCAACTCTTTTACATATATTGTAAAAACGCGTCAAGTTTGCAGCTCTGACGTCACTGTGCTCGTATCCTTACCATGTGAGCCAACACCGTAGGATAGGAGCACAGTGACGTACGTCAGAGCTGCAAACTTGACACGTTTTTTACAATATGTATGCATATCATGTTTGTAACCGTACAGCTAAAGTTGACGAAAAATGTCGTTTAAACTTAAATATATTATAGAAAATATTATGTACTATTAAATGTGATACCAATTATCTGAACTAATTACTAAGGAATTACTTTGTAATTATTGAGTTATAAACACACCATGATAATCAAGTTGCTCATATTGGATTTTAATAATACCATGAACATGTTTCACAAATTCAACCAACTTACCAACCAAGATTATTGCGACTTAACGAAGATGGTTGAGGGACTCAGAGGACTGCACGATGCTACTCATTGTTAGTGCAATGTTTATAGATTTGACCTTAGCTGGTTCGTCACTTCGCTAAGACGCATCTTATTGCGTGGCCACTAGTTAATACCACATGAGAACTACATTAGTGTTGACTTTGGCTAGTTCATCACGTTGCTAAGGCGCCGCCGAACTTCATTCTTTCGAAGATGAGAGAAATTCACCATCAAACATCCTAAGAATAACACTCATTCCCGAGGACACTTATGACCGTTGGCTAATTCTATCGATCTTTTAATCGTAGTCTACGACTACGTCTTGGAGGCGGTGGAGGAGAATGTGAACTATTTCTAGGGTTTATTACAGAATCATTTGAAACATTTGTAATTGAACTGACCATTGGCATTTCTCGAAAAGATAATGACAAATCTTGATTATCCCTTTTATGGGACACATCTATTTTAATTGGACTTAAATTTGGCATCTTATATCTACGATTATTATTAACTTTAACATTATCATTATTAGCACGATTTACAGCATCATCGTGGATAATTGCATCAATATTAATAAGTGGAACATTATCTGGACGAGAAAATAATACGTCGACATTGGAGTGAAGAGTTTACAAAAGGTCGGACTTTCGACTAGCTTTATTTATTTAGTCCAGCATTTGAATATATTTTGGAATACAATGCACATTCTAAGAATTCTAAGAATAGGCGAGGGTACGACTTTTACCGTGTGTAAGGTGCTGTGCGAGTTAGGACTACACGAGTTTTCTTGCTCAGTTTTGCAGTATGCATAATGGCTAAACATTGACATTTGTCCCTTACATGTATAAGAGTGACTAAGGGTTGTAAATTCAGAAAGTTTAGCTCATTGCATCTTTGACGCCGGTCCGTGCAAGAAGCAGTCGGATACGCTCTCTTGGTCACTGGGAGGCCGTGAAGTATCGAATGTAACCTAAACACCGCGCCGTGTTTAATTTCAAAAGGTATAGTTTGTAATTTTTTGTAATTTTTGGGTATTATTAATTCTTATTAAACTGAAGACGATAATGTCGGAAGGACGGTCTCGATGAATCAAAGCTCAAGCGAAAGCGTAAACGAAGTGAGGAATCGCAAAGCTCAACGAGCAATTCTGATGATTCCGATTCCGATTAAGATTCAGATTCCTCCTCTGTATCAAGTTTCAGTGCGTCTAGCATCAGCACCGTTAGCCGTCCCGGAAGTCAAAGTACAGGCTCACTCTCAAGTGTTGAGAGGAAGAAGTACATGAAAGATCGGCAGCAAGAAATCATTGAAATATTTAACGAAATAAAAGATCTGCTGCCTTTGAATCCTATTGATGTAATCAAGATGGAATTCGGCATATTGTTGCCGAGGTAAGGCTAATAATAACATGATTAAAAGTCTGTACATTTGTCACGCGAACGCAAATTTACTCAACTGTTTGTCCACCACGGCGTTGAGATTTATCCAACGTCGATGAATGGTTCAAAATTTGAACAAACTAAAAATATAAAAACTTTATCTTAGGTCTTTTATTTTTAATGTGTTTAAATTTTGAACCATTCATCGATGTTAATTAAATCTCAACGCGGTGGTGGACAAACAGTTGAGTGAGAGAGCATGTTTTAAATTCGTACACTTTATTTCGTTGTGTCGTATTGAAACCGATCAGATTTCTGAATTAAAATTGAGGTACGACTCAAATTGTTAGTTTTTATCGGGTTTCCAATTCACAAATATTGCAGTTGAATGGCAGGCCGTCGTCGCAAATCCTGAAAAAGTTTGATACTAGTGAAAAAATTTCTGTCGTGCAAGAAAATTTCCGAGGAACTACGAGTAATCCAAGTGGTATGTAAGCAATAAAACTGTTTATGTCCAAAGGAGTTTTAAATTGGTTCATAAAAAATATCGGCCGTGCTTGTATTATAATATGGATTATTAAATTTCAGAACAAAACAGATTCCTCAACGTAGACTCGAAATTTGTTATTATATCAGATGCATCTTCGACGTGAATTTCGTTGCATAGCAATGTTGAATTCTAAAATCATGCGCAACGAATGCACATAATTGTGGAATCGCCTTGGAGTGCTACTTCCATTGCCCACCAAATGGAGCGCACGAATCGAAGTAATCAAGCCTCAGCTCCCATATGTCCTTTTAATGTCCGATGTCCCAGGAGAATCTCGTTTCATCTTAGCCCTCGCAGGTCGCATGATCCACCTAGTAAGCTATTTTTTTTGTAGCTTGGTAGTCACAAATCCTTAGTAACTTGGTAAAATCCCTAAAAATCTGTAAAAGTGAAAAATGTTTACAAATTTTTCCAGCAGAATTGAAAAGATGCATTTTAAAAAGTTTCAGCAGCTAGCTGATTGTAATAGTAAATTTTACAAGGGGACTAGTATGAATATTATTTTTCGATCCCCCCTAAGAATTTTCATTATAGCAAAAAATTTGCTAAAATAAAGCATGAAACGTATACTTACACCAGTTTATTGACACCTTGTTTTTGAAATTTTTTTAAATTTTGATTTTTTTGATAAATTTTATTTTTATGTTGTTATGTATGGTGAAGAAAAATTAATAAGATTTTGTCTGACTTATCCCTGCCATAGCTAAAGAGTCAAGCATAACATTTAGGGTTATATTTTACTAAAGTTTAATAAAGGCAATGAATATTTAACCCAATTTTTCTTAACTTGGGGCGCCTTTACCAGTGGAGACAGAAGATCGTCCCATAACATCTGGGGAAACTATGCCCAGGATTCAATTATAGCCAGACAGGCCACAAAGGAGGTCATTAAGTGCGTCATTGGTGTAACTTCGGTATTGAACGTGTTTGTTGGGCAAGACGCTGATGAGAGAAGGAAACGATATTTCAAAATCATGAGAGATATGAATATGCTTCACAAGAATAAGAAGAACGGTGGATACAGGCCCAACCCAAAGTTCACAAATCATTTAAAATTTTTAAATAGAGTCATAGGGATGCGTGCTTCATATCAAGCAAGAATGATTCAATGGTTTCAAACTGTCGTTGAAAAGCTGAGAAATACAGTAAACGATGCAGGGAGCGAAATGACATCAATTTGTGGTTAGGGTTTACATGTTTGTTTGTTTTATAAAATACAAATTAGGTATTAAGATTGAGTATTTTTAAATTGTAGATTTGACTTGTTTGGTTCGAGGGAGGGTCGAACATAATTCCGTCCAGAGTTATATTCTGCCTGGCGATACCGTGACGCAATTTCATCACTTTAAGTGTTCAATGTTGGTTGACTGGGACAAGGTGGCCAATCATGAAGGAGTTGAGTTTTTTAAAAAGCACACTGTCACTCATAGAAAGAAGGTTATCGCAGTAGTCAGGCAATATTCAGGTATTAATCCGACCGAGTACACATTAAGAGTGACGAGAATAAACTCGCAGATACAGGTAAAAAATATTAGAATAACACATATTTGACGGGCACCGGCCGAACGGGAGAGATCTTTGATAAATTATTCGTGAAGGATGGACCCACTCTCTGGAAAAGGGAGCAACAGTTGACGTCTTTTAAGCCGCGAAGGGTCGTTTTCAGGGTTTAGTGTTACCCGGGTGGGGAAAAATTTTTGTTACTACAGAAACTTTTCCTGCATAAATATGTATATGCAGAAATAGAATAATGAATAAAGAAATATGGTGGATTTAATGAAAAAGTGCTGGCTTTTGAAATCATTTTAATTTGTGACCGAAACCATTAGTGAATTTACGTATATAAATTGCATCAGCAATTTTTGTTGACAAATAATCGCGTACAATTAATAAGGCACACAAGCTTTCTCAAATTTAAATTGAGGAGAATGTTTTTCTTTTAATTTCCGATAAAGAATTAATTTATAGTCAAGGAAAGGTGTACAATTGATAGAAATTAAATTAGTCACACCCTACAGGCAGGGTACCGGCCAGTCTTCATCCTTACACAAAAATGTCGTTCTGGGCACCTGAAACACATTATCCCAAACTTGTAGTCATGTATAATTTCTATGCATCCCTATTTTCAAATAACCTGGTGAGAATCCCCAATCAGCGCTGTATGACACAAAGTCATTTTGCGGAATCTCAACATTGTTGCCCTCAGCCTCTGTATTTAATAAATATTTTACCCATGCCTTACCCATAATCCTGACAAATTGTTTATCATTGCTTTATTTAGTGTTGAGCTTACGTCTGGTCACAATCATCTGTTTGGCGCCACGGGTACAGTCGTTGAAGTTGGGACAGTACCTGGGGGGCTGGGCGGGGGCAAGTCGCCTCGTGGAGGTTGACCCTGTCACCTTGCATTTGTATCCTTGCATGTACCTGTGGAGTAGTAATTTTGTTTTAATTATAAGGCGAATAAAAGCATGGAATTATGTAAATTGTCCCAATTGACTAACATATTAGGCTCTCCGCATCCCTTTGGAACCCAAAGCCAGGCACAAGTGCACCCATCTGCGGGGCAAGGGGGAAGGTCACGTGGTACGGCATAGGTGGCAATACGTTTCCACGGGGTACTAGAAATCGACAGATTGTTTTGTAATTAATATCATACACAAAAATACTTCTACATTTTTTTATACTTGGGGAGAACTGTGAAAACGACTAAATTCTCCATCGTCACGGCGGATATGTCAGACACGTAACTGATAGCAAAGGCCGTTCCCGCCGCCATGCTCTGGTTGTTTGTATGCATAGCCCCGTCATCCTGAATGCAATCTGGAGGATTTCCTGGTCCCTTCCAGTCTTCGGGGTGTTGATTGCCGTCGGGCCACTGGGAGGTGTACTGTCCGTCGTACGACAACGTGGTTTGAGCTCTGTTGTGGGCTAACTCAACAGTGAAAGAACCACCAGCGGGAAGCTCAAGGAAAACACCAGGCGCAGGTGGGACCCTGTCACAGCCTCGGTCGGCTTGGAACCACCATTGTGATCTCGGTAAGTTGTACAATGGGACTACGACGGTGTTTGTGTTCTGATCATCTTGACCCGGATTAGGTCCCCCCTGGCAGTACATGCCCCGTGCAAAAGCCGCAGTGTGAGCATTAGCACAGGCCACGAGAGCCAACAAGCCAACAATAATCATGGCGAAAGTGTTGGTTACGATAAATTTGTGAAATAAGGAAGATGCTGGAATTGCTAAACAGCAACGACTGGGTGAATCGGGTTCGGAGATGGAGTTTAAATACTTTGGCGAGTTAGGGTGTGCAATATTATAAATAAATTAATGAAGGCGTTGTGTCGTCATCCATCCATCAATATCAAAGTAATCACTAATACAAGACATGATTAAATTAATTAAACACTTCAACACGAAAATGAGACATGCTACGCAGTTCAGGTTAAAAAGCAGACGGCGGCTATGTATGTATTTCTAACTTTTTCACACTAAAACTCATCATAAATACTAGGACTTCGTAAACTGACGTCCTATGAACGCATGATCTAAAAATTTCCAAATTCAAACAGTTTGACATATATTACATAGTTTTAGATTTTCGGACATATCTATACATATTCACATACATATTTTGAGTCTTTTTCTAAAATATAATTATTTTGATGCATATTTCGTGTTTCTTTTATGCACAAATATTTTTTTTATTCAGAAATTAAGATTTTATAAAAACTACAGAATATGTATATGTACTGTCATGGCAATCGTTCACTTCGTGTGAACGGTATTCAAATCCAATTTACCCCATTTTTCTCGCCAAAAAATTACTCTAGAAGATTTCGAATTGTTGTCGAATTATTCGTCATTAGATCAAGATTTAAATGTAATTCGGATATAAATAATTCGCTTATAAGAATGTTAAAAATGTGTGTCTTCTCAAATATTTATAAAACAGAAACATGCTTACACTTATTAGTACAAAATTGTATTTCAAAAACATTTTTTACGTGCATGTTTTCGAGGTTTTTAGGTTCATATTTTGAGGAATTTACCAACATGCACAGCCGCCCTGTGGTAAAAAGTATTATATGCAACCAACAACAAGGCCGTGGTCAATTTTGCACTCTGCCAAACAAAATACTTGATTTAATTACAACATCGCAATGGAATTTGTCAGGCGTGACTTGATCATATTATTAATTAAATCTGTTATTGTATTTTGCATCATGTGGTAATCACGTTGACACAATCCATCCTAATATTATTAAATTCAGGTGCTTGTCATCCTGCCGATTGAGATGAGGGAGAGGCTCTTATCATACTTTGTTGGCTTTTAGCCAGAGTCAGGACGTATGTATTGCCCATCTACGCCGCACATCAGTTCGTGTATGTTTATATACACGATAACTCAAACAAGGGAGGTTACCGAGGTGTCGAACAAGTTGAGGGTTGACATTTATACCAAAATGTGCACATGATATGACTTTTGAGGTAAAGTAAACGAATTTCCATGTCAAATTAACTTTTCGTCAAGTTTTGACGACTTTTCTAGCGAACCTGTGACGATGGAGTCCAACGAGTTTAATGCGGTGTATTCGGCCTCATACTCGTCCGTCCTCGGCCTAGCTTTCACTCTATGAAAATTTAATAGAACGTCTTGACGAAAATAATATTTTCGGCCATTTTCTATTCTATTCAAGTTTGTGCAAATACAATTTGTGCATCAATAATTAGTATTTGAGAATAGGTGTTGCTAACATTTTGTAACATATAGAAAATTTGCAAAGTAACGCGAGAATTTTTCAAATTTTGCAAATAATAAAAATTTGCAAAATTTTGAAACACATTATGTATAATTTGCTAAGTTTGCAACGCTTTATCGCAAATACTAATTATTTGTACGAACTTTTATTGGATAAACTTTCCAGAAGACGTTCGATTAAATTTGTGTGGAGTGATTGTTGCCGCTTTAAACGGGACGGACTCCATCGTCATAAGCTGGCCACAAAAGTCGACAAAAATTGACGAAAACTGAATTTGACACGCAAATTCCTTCGCTTTACATCAAAAGTCATACCTTGTGCATAGTTTGGTATAGTTGTCAACCCTCAGTTTGTTTGACACCTCAGTCGTTTGCCTAGTAACCTTATCCTATCCGACTTGAAACTTTCCTCACGTGTGTTCATTCCTGTTGTTTCTTTCATACAAAATTCCTTCAGTTCGAAATTCAATTTGAATTATGCATTCATTATTCATTCATTCATTCATTCATTCATTCATTCGCCGTATGTGTTTAACATAGGTCAAAGAATTACTGAATAAAAAACACACTCATTCATTTTGAAATGTTGAATTATTCATTCATTTAATGAATAATTCACTCACTCATTCATTCACTTCGGTATAATTGAATGAATGTAAACAGGTATGTTTACCACTACTTCAAATACATTAAATTTTAGGATCGCGCAGAATGCATACTACACGGCGACAATTTTATTACCAAATTATTCTGAGTGTATTGGATAGATTAGATGTGATTGATAAGAAGCAAGATTTTTTTGGACAAAATTTACTGCGTCGAATTATTAGCTCTTGCAATTCTGATATGGATTTTGCTGAGAATATATAAATGTTATTCGTGTCATAGCGTCATACGCAATACTTTCGACCTTGGTGTCGTCGACACGGTCATGGCGTTATAGTTGATCAAAATGATGTAAATTTTCGTCCTAATTAAAATGTAAACTCGTAGGATAACAAATGTCATCGACCTTGAGAACTATTTATGTATTGACCTGCAGGTTTCGTTAAAGCACTCGGTTATCATTTTAACCCTTTGTGTCGAAACATAATTCGTAAAAGACTGAATCCTTCGAAAGCTAGAGCGCGCACGGACGGACATACAGAGTCGTCGCAAAAAGGGGTTTCACCACTTAAGATGAGTTTCGGTGAGTCATTCCCGCGCGTCTTATTCTGCCCCATGTGTCATGTTTCCTTATGGAGAACTTAAAATTAACTTTTCGGAGTTAATATTCAATGAAATTTAGATGTTATTACCTTAAAATATTCTATGTTTTTAACTTAACAAAACTGTAGCTTAGATTGTTGGAAAAAAAATTCCTTCCTGTGAGGGGCAATAAACTATTGAGGACGGAATATTTTTTCCAAAAATGTAAGCTACATTCTTGTAAAGTTAAAAACATAGAATATTTTAAGGTAATAACATCTAAATTTCAGTGAATTTTTTACTCCGAAAGGTTAATTTAAAGTTCTCCATAAGGAAGCATGACACATGGGGCAGAATAAGACGCGCGGGAATGCCTCACCTTAACAATGCATGAATAATATCCCGTGAGTCAATGACCCCACAGTACTTTGATGTATGTACACATAATTTTCCCGCGTTACATGTAATGATCCCCACCCTTCGGGAACGTCCATATATTTCGTAATCATTTAAATGGGTGGGTGATTTATGTCTTTCTATCTTTCCCATGTTAAAATTCCCTCAATTTATGCCTGGGGTGGGTACATCACAACCAAGAATTGCGCTGTGGTGTGTGTGTGTGTGTGTGTTACCAGTTGAACTTGGCGCTGGGGTATCATATTACCCCAGACAGGCTTAACTTACCCCAAACCCGTCTAGACGGGTTACTATACTTGTAGATACTAAAATCGATAATTCTTGATGACGTATTATATGGATGGCCTTCTCCTGTCTTACATGGTGAACGTTGCCAAATGTAGATGTTGGAGCACGGATGGCGGAATTCCTTCCTAGCCTCGCATCGATTATTAAGAATTATATTAATAAAATTATCAAATTAATTATCCAGAATGAAACACATGACACAGGACCAGGAGAGATTGTATTGATTATCTAATTAATTATTAAATACATGACACAGGATCATGATCGACACGGCGAGATTTTATTGTCGATTTAACCACCGAGAGATAAACAAACCTTATTGTTTAATTTGGTTGACGTTTCAATTACGTATGTATTATTTGAGAGCAAACAGATGCATTTATCTGATTGGAGTTTAACCCATTTGTTTTTTGCTTCAGTCCAGACAGACACCTATTTATCAACGAACACGTCGTGAAATTGGGTATCAATTTCATTTAGATTTCCTCGAGATGAAGCTAATCTGGATCTTATCAACTTTCCTGGCAACGACGTCCTGTGGTGTGGTGGACTATACGCGATGTGGTAAAAAATAAAAATAAATATTGACGCAACTAACGTCAAAGTTTGTAACCTTGGTAAATTCGTAAGGTTTGAAAATCTACAAACATTTACGAAGGAAAACATACATACGCGAACAAATTTTTTGGACGCTGACACATTTTAAAAGCATGTTTTTGGTTCATTTCAAAACGTGTCACGAAGTCAATTCATGTCAACCGTTTGAATGATACGGAGGTTACAAATTTGACGTGAGTTCTGTGAGAGAATATTTATCATATAAGTGGGCTAGGTTGGTTCGAAAATTTAGTGGCATATATATGGAGAGCAGTTGATTCCGCAGTGGTTAAGGTGCTCGACTAAATATCGAGAGGTCCCAGGTTCGATTCCAGGACGAGTTCTTTCAATATTTTTGCACATTAGTCTTACCCCGACCAGCATCTTGCCCACAGATCCCGCATTGCTTTCTGCAGAATATTTTGGACAATTAATACCCGCAATTATTTATAATAATTATCGGTAAATTTATGCAATAAAACCAGGTGGATCTGGAACTAGTTGGCAGTTGCGGGTGACGGATTGTGAGGGTCCACTCTGCTACATGAGGGCTGGGACGTCCTACCCCATCCAATGGGACATGACTCCCAGCATCCCCATCGCTTCCCTGCGCCTCAAAGTCAGCGCAATTTACATGGGCCTCCAAGTCACCATTATCAACGCGGTTCTCGACAATTCGTCCGTCCAGCCCGGGACGACGTACACGATCCAGTACACCCTCACCCCGTACGAGGTCGCCTGTCGGAACACGATGCGGGTCAGTGCCGAGTTATTCAATACGGCGGGTGACGTTGTTGAGGTCTGCGTCGCATTTCAAGTGCACGTCAATTGTGACGAAGAGGAGGCAGGGACCACGGATGCCGTTCTTTATTAGATATAATATTTAGAATATAATCGGTCTTTATCGCCTTTTCAGGCAAATAAAACCCTAAGTTGCAATACAATGTTACAAGTATATCACAACGTCAATTCCTCCAAACGCCAAATATTACAAATTTCAAAAGTTTCATTATCCCAATAAGTTATAACATTGTAATAATACCCATGTTTCGTTATAAAATAATGGCTCGTATCAATCAAGAAATTTATTCAATGATTAGCAATTGTGATGACGTGAAAGGTGTCCCTAATTTGGGGCATTAAAGATTTTGAAACTTGTTAAATTGTAATTTTGTCGGCCAGCAAAATAATAAATGTAGTACTTTTTTCTTGGGTTAATTGATGTGTTGTAAACATATTTAGATACTTACTAATATTTTTCACCCTGTATAATTTTTGAACAAATTGTTAACTCCAGTGGTGTGGTGTGATGCTCACGGGGTGATTAACTTGACCGAATGACGTCAAACTATCCATTATCTCAACTTGGCATCTATGATTGACATGAGTATACATACATACATATGCAAATAATCTCTATTGTATCGTACCAAACCAATATAATATTTACTTTAATCTCATAGTTTAAAAAACTGACTTTTTTCTCCTTCTGTGTATGCAAAAATAAAACAGTTTTTTTGTGATGTCGAAAGAAATGTTTTTTTAAATATGTACTTACATAAAACAAATGACTTGGTTAAGGAGGGGAGCTTCCGAGGTTGATAATACCAGATTCTGGTGCGCTTCTGTAGTCTTCCATGAGTGTACTACACTCTCAACAATTTTTTGACGATATTGTTACCGGCGGAGGTACTATGTGATTCTACCGCTCGGGTAATAATTTATCACCAAAGGGTGGCATATATAAAGAGGCTAAATCCTGCTCAGCGCCCAATGTCAACGCTCAGGTAATAAAAATGTTACCCATACCGGAGGCAATTTCTTACCCTCAGAAGACAATTTGTTACTATAGTGTTACCACGCGGTAGAGTCACATAGTGCCTCCGCCGGTAACAATTTTGTCAAAAAATTATTGAGAGTGTAAAACCCTGAAGTGGTTTGACTTCATGGCCACATTTACGCCCACCACACCCACTCAAAGGGATGAAAACCTCAAAAGTTACCAACTTCAAGTCCAAAATTCACCAAAAATCCGTTGTTGCTTGGATTTTGATGAAATTTACAGTTTGTGATCCCAGATACTGTCGTGATCCTATTCAGTACACATCACAACTTTTTTGTGATTTTCGAAATTTTAGGGCATTCCTCTGCTCATGAATTATTCAAAAAATTCAAACCTTCAAAAAAGTTGAGATCTTGGCTGGATAGTATTACACAGGTAGCTGGGATCACAAAAATGGAAATTTTATGAAAATCCTGGCAAAATTGGATTTCTGGATGACAGTTGAAGGAAGTTCAAGTCATTTCTGGATTACATGGAAACAGGGCTTCTTTCGTGTATTGGGCGCCTTTTTGGGCCGAGGCAGCCTAAAATGGGGCAGAGCTGGGAAAATCTTGATTAAAATAGTCAAGATTAAGATTAGGAATAATTAACCGTAATTCATAATCTTAATCAAGAAATTTTATCCTATTAATCAATAGTTTTAATCTTAATCTCACAAGTCAATTTAATTTAGTTTAATTTTAATTTTTAATCTTTGAATCTTCGACTTTAATTCTAATCAGGATTAATATTACGATTAAAATGACGCCATTTCTAACTAGATACAAAAATCGTGAGCCAAGTATAATACAAAGCATTTTAGAAATATTCGACCATTCAATTTGGACAAAAATTTAAATAAGACTACCCATACATCAAGTCTGCACAGTAGGGTTTTAGTTTAAAATGAAGATAAAAGTAGATTAAGAAATTTGCATATCAATAATTATAATATATAATAATGAAAATAACATATTACACCAATTCAATTTTTGGTTGGAATAATAGACTTGAACATTAATATGAAATAAAGTTAAGTATTAGCTTGTAAATACAATAAGTGGTACATGTATGGCGTGGGGTCCATCTGTCGGATATTGACATTTACGATGTTTTATTGCCAACCATAGACTGGAAAACTATTGACAAATGCGTTGGAAATAGAAAGCCCACGCTATCGTCCGATCGGACAACCACTTAAATATATTTTTGTAAAGAACGGTAATTATATTATGTTTTGTTGTATTTGGGTTTACTTATTTTTATGATGGCAACATATTTGGAGCAAAATAAATTGTCTTAAACGAATATAAAGAGGTGGCGTTACGTGTACAGTAAGAAGGTGACCCATGTCCGGTAGTGGAGTCGGTGAATGTGGTTAAGTTTAGCATCTTTCCAGTCCCGAGTTTAGTGCGAATATTAAAAGAAGAGTGCAGTTTTTAAGTTTTTGTCAACCTTCCTCCCTCCTCAGTGACAAGGTGTGGGTTGAGGTGATCGGAAAATTATGATCAGTTTCTCACCTAACAAGCTAGGCTCAATTATTCGCGAAACAAATGTCATCACTGACGAAGGATGATGGTCAACAAGCACTCAAAAGTTTGCAATATTTATAAAATAGTTTGCAAAAAAAAGTTTGCAATATTTGCAATATTTATAAAAACGTTTTTTTTTATTGTAATGTTCCGAATGGTCAAAAGTTAGAGTATCTTTGGAGGCATTTCCAAACGTGAAAGATTCGGTTGTATAGCTTTTTAAGAATGTGTTTCCCTTGTAAAATTTATATTTAATGAGCAGGATAATTGGAAAATAACCGGAATTTTGTAAATGATGAGGATATTGTTTGACCTTACGGGATTTTCTGATGCCTAAATTGTAACTAAACACATCTCTTTGTTAAAAACATAATTCGCATTAAACACATATTCATGAAGAAGTATATCTCCAGTTAATAATAGTTAATTCACTTTCCGCATAAATGCATAAAGTAACAAATTTGTAACTTGACTAAATGTTCAATTTCTAAAAAAATTGCATTTTTCTGAATTTTTCACATTTTAACATTTATTTAGTAAAGTAAAATCTACATATCGGTCAATTTCACTGAATAATAAATTATTCAATAAAATTGTAATAAAGCATTAATACCGAAATAATAATGCGACTTTTGCATTATGCGTTATTATGTATGCGCTTTTGAAAGGTAAAGCCATCTGTGAATTAGATATTGCGTCAACGCAAGTTAACGCTGAATTTCTCAAGTCAACCAACGTTGTTCTGGATTTAGTTTAGCTTCCTTAAAAAATATAAAATTTTGAGTAATTTTCAATATGGAACCACTATTTTTTTAGTGTATGAAAATATGTAAGGAAAAATACGTCATCTTTTACATATTTATATACGTATGTTCGCCACTGCGTTGACTTTGCATCGTAAATGTGTGCTGTGCATAAGATGAAACCAGATTTACTGTAACTCAT
Organism: Folsomia candida; assembly: GCF_002217175.1. Taxonomy (NCBI): domain Eukaryota; kingdom Metazoa; phylum Arthropoda; class Collembola; order Entomobryomorpha; family Isotomidae; genus Folsomia; species Folsomia candida. Next base: position 127,635 of record NW_019091263.1, on the reverse strand, counting down.
GCAATTTCTTTCGCTGTCTGGAAATTGGTCACTGTGTTATTCCGAGTTTAAACTGGCTGCAGTACGATGAAAAATGAACTTGGGTTGCTACACGTGGCAATTTTTTTTATACTAAATATGTAAACCAGCTCTGCTTTTGCTCGACCTTCTCTAATCTTGTGAATTCGTCTCCTTATGAATAACTACATAACTTACTTCGTAATCTAGTCAGGACGGGAACGTGCATAAATTACGTCATGAAGAAAAGATGGGTGCCAGGTTTTGGATCGACTATCTTACTCGTGTTAAGCTTAATACATAATGAGGGTATTCATTTTGAGTTTGCATCGTTAGCAACGTTCGCAAAAAAATAAAGTTCGCAAGTTCGCAAAAAAATTTGACTTGAAAATCAATTTGCGAACTTGCGCATCTCCAAGGCTAGTATTTAGTTCGCAAAATATTTTTCTTTCTACAAATATGGACAATTTTGCAATGGGAAGTCCATAAATCTCCATTAGTTACCAAAGTTTTGCCTTTTAAAATTTTTGAAATTTCATACATCGAATTTTTACGAACTATCATTTGCGAAGTGTCTTCACTTCGTTGCTTCGCAAAATTCGCAATTTCGAAAAAATTATGTTGCGATGCGAACATGCGAACTCGTAATGAATACCCTCAATATAAGTAACATTGGGTTGGTATATTGTCCAAAAATGGGTGACATTTTGATAACGTAGTATATGCACGTTCCCTTCCAGGAAAATCAAGCTAAGCAGATACGAATGTCAATGTTTTAATTGCCTGCCTGAACATAGGTTGAGGATTTCCAAGTAAATGGTAATAACCTGTTGCAAGCTACGGTTCGTGACTATCGTAATTAAATAATATGCGAAAGATGTAACACCAAGTTAGACACCGCTTTGCATCTGACGTGCACACGTCAGATGTGCACGTCAGATGCATTTTAATGCATTTTAATGCATTTTAACTCCAATTTTTGGCCAAATTATAAATAAAATTTGTTTAAAGTGAAAACTAAAATCTGATAATTGCATAAATAAAATGAAAACTGATACTCAAGCGGAAGAACGTTTTAACGCTTATCGAGCCTCTCTCACGTCCCAGGTGGGGATCCTCGTGTCCAAAACGTTGATTGAAAATAAGGAAAAACTCGACAAATTAAGGATTGAGCTTAACTTGCAAACAAAGTGGGAAAATGCACATCCAGAATATAAGCAAATTTTCAAAAACAATGCGGAAAATGGTTTAAAACAGGTATAAAATCTTAAAAATTATTAAAATATTTACAAGTCAATCGGGGTATTCATTAAGAGTTCCAATTATTCCAAAATAATTTTGAAAAACAAAAATTTCCAAGTAATTAAATACCGGTCTTGGAGATTAGCAATGTAAATAATTTCACAAATGAATTTTGCATTTTAAATTTTTGCGAAATTATATATTTACAATTTTTTGCAGATTTCGTAGTGCAGTGAATACCCCGAATTTAAAATGATGATCATTTTAGTATAACGTTTTCCAGGAAAATGGGCAAAATTGCGACTCTCATTTTGAAAACCCCTCAAATTCCGAGGTAATGGAGGCCTTGGTTAAAATTACGCCGCACGCGGACGAATTTTTAGCCGTGACGCGACTCCTGACAACCTGGATGGAATTGCAAAAGGGCAAATTCGAAACTGGGAACAGTTTCGGGTCAGAAGAAATTCATTTATTTGAATAAGTTTCATTATTCAATAAATTCATGAAGCAGGAGTGAAAAATTTTTCCAAAATTTTTCAACAAAGTAATACACTGAATACCTAAGTATATATTTACTTATTTAAATATGACGAAGGAATGAATAACTAATGAATAATTTTATTTCGTATTCACTTCGCGATCTATGTATGTATGCATCCTTCATAAATGTGGCATAGTGAGACATTCATTTTTTCCAATTTTTTTTTTCAAATCTTAACTTAATGAATAATTAATGAATAATTTTGCCCAATTTCCTATTAGTGAATGAGTAAATAATGTTGTCCAAACGAGTAATGAATGAATAGTTTTATTTAACTTTGAATACGTTAATAATCAATGAATACTAATTTGTCCAATTTATAAATTGAATATATTTCGAATGAAGAAACCCATTTTTTGAACAGGTCCGAAGTAATTGACCAGATTGTGACGCAAGTGGACGCGAAAAGGTTCTCGGTCCAAAGCTTGAAATATTTTACGGAGAGGCGGAAACTTATTTGGAAATTGAGGAAACATCCATGGAGTGAGGACGCCTTCGTCTGCGTCCAATTGCACGACTACGACTACTTGTGGACCCTGGATTGCGCGCTTTTCGACTTTGCGCGGAGCTACGCGCTGATTTACGACTGCTTAAAGAAAAATTGGGACACGATCACGAGCGTTGGAGCAGCGCAAGATTTGCAAGGGTTATCAATGTATTAAGCGGAATTTTTATAAATAATTAATTTTATAAAATTCATTAGTAAATACAAGAATTTGTAAATACAGGCATGTCGTGAAAGACCTAAAATTACTAATTTTGGGCTTACCGATTAATTAGAGATTGCTTACGTAATTGACTTGTTGCTTGATTGGTTAACGTATTGATTTACATGAACGTCCGCACAAGCACTATTTTCAGTTTTTTTTTAAATCGGTTAAAGTTAATGCCAATGATTTTATGAGTGATTAGAAATAATGGTCTAATCTTAAAGTTAAAATTAGTGCAGGTGTAACAAATTGTAAAGAGTTAATTTTATAAAAATATTTTTCATAATAAATTCTTGGTTGGAGTTCGTGATTCACAACTTTTTTTTATGGAATTTATTGCCAGCTTAAGACGGTTAAAATTGTAGTGAAAATATTGGTAAAATATGGCGGCGTAAAATGCTTAAAACGATTTACCTGCGGGTAATTTTTGCAAATAATTAACTTTATATAATTAATTGCCACGATAGTCTGCAATTAAATACGTGGCCTAGAAATCATCCATTCTGGATTAATTCAAAATAAATTTTGCAAACAAGTACATATGTATAAAAGATTAGCTTTATAGCTGTAACATTCCACCCCAGCCTTGGCTGATCACCAAGGTTGGGATGCAATGTCCTTGTACATAAAATATATGAATATTTAATTGAGTCGAACTTCTGGCTAGCTAGCAGAAGTTCGTCTCAACATTAGGAGACATAGGACGAATTGTCCGAGGAGTTTAGATATAAGTGTCTCCTTCACAGGATGTGAAGGAGACGGGTTGATTAGATTATTTTATTTAATTTGGGACGAAGAGAGATGCTCTCTTCATCCTCACCTAGATATAAGATTTTAGTGCAGTTAGATTTTAGGACTCGGTAGATTAAGTCATGTTTTCTTTCACACACGTTCCTTGTACATACTTACTTGTTAAATAAATTACTAGTTTTTGTAAAATATCCAAGTGTTTTCAGTCCGCTTGGAAGCTCTCCCACATTCGTCGAGCATATTTCGGACCACTCCCTTTTTCGTATAAGCATCAGGTCACATAGCGGTTACAAATTCCTTTAAAATAGCACATTGCACGTGATAATTTGCCGTTTTGAACTTCGACCTCGTCCTTACGGTTATGAGGTCAAAAATGTGGACAGTGTTGAATTTCTGATGAAATAGAGAATACTTGAAATCATCTTGATTGCGTTAAAAGGAAAAAAAATCAAAACATAAATGCGTAAAAGTGCAACATTATATCCAGGAGCGTGCATATATTTCGTCGGCCAGATGTGAAATTGCATAAAAAAACATATGTTACATAACACACTGATCGTATACTGCATACAGGGTGTAAACAAAATTTAACATTTAACCTGGAACTTTTTGCATAACTCAATCTATATTATAATTTCGAAAAGTCCGTCCCGTGAAATTTTCCGTGACATTCCTGCATTCTGATTGGCTGTTCACATTCCAGCTCCACCAATCAGGGAACAGATACGAATTATGATTATGATTATGATTATGATTATGATTATGATTATGATTATGATTACGATTATGATTATGATTATGATTCTGATTATGATTATGATTATGATTATGATTATGATTATGATTATGATTCTGATTATGATTATGATTATGATTATGATTATGATTATGATTACGATTATGATTATGATAATGATTATGATTATGATTATGATTATGATTATGATTATGATTCTGATTATGATTATGATTATGATTATGATTATGATTATGATTATGATTATGATTATGATTATGATTATAATTAAATTTCCTTAGCAACATAAAAAAATTTCCTTGGCAACAAAAAAAATTCCTTAGCAACATAAAAAAATTTCCTTGGCAACAAAAAAAATTCCTTCGCAATATAAAAAAATTTCATTGGCAACATAAAAAAATTCCTTAGCAACATAAAAAAAATCATTGGCAATATAAAAAAATTTCCTTGGCAACATAAAAAAAATTCCTTAGCAACATAAAAAAATTCCTTAGCAACTTAAAAAAATTCCTTGGCAACATAAAAAAATTTCCTTAGCAACAAAAAAAATTCCTTAGCAACATAAAAAAATTTCCTTGGCAACAAAAAAAATTCCTTCGCAATATAAAAAAATTTCATTGGCAACATAAAAAAATTCCTTAGCAACATAAAAAAAATCATTGGCAATATAAAAAAATTTCCTTGGCAACATAAAAAAAATTCCTTAGCAACTTAAAAAATTTCCTTAGCAACATAAAAAAATTTTATTGGCAACATAAAAAAGTTCCTTGGCAACATAAAAAATTTTCCTTAGCAACATAAAAAATTTTATTGGCAACTTAAAAAAAATTCCTTGGCAACATAAAAAAATTTCCTTAGCAACATAAAAAAATTTCTTTAGCAACATAAAGAAATTTCCTTGGGAATATAAAAAAAATTCCTTGGCAACATAAAAAAATTTCCCTAGCAACATAAACAAAATTCCTTAGCAACTTAAAAAAAATTCCTTGGCAGCATAAAGAAATTTCCTTGGCAACATAAAAAAATTTCTTTAGCAACATAAAAAAATTTCCTTGGCAACATAAAAAAAATTCCTTTGCAACATAAAAAAATTTCCGTAGCAACATAAAGAAATTTCCTTGGCAACATAAAAAAATTTCTTTAGCAACATAAAAAAATTTCCTTGGCAACATAAAAAAAATTCCTTTGCAACATAACAAAATTTCATTGGCAACATAAGAAAATTCGTTAGCAACATATAAAAATTTCATTGACAATATAAAAAAAATTCCCCGGCAATATAAAAAAATCCTTAGCAACATAAAAAAATTTCATTGGCAATATAAAACAAATTCATTAGCAACATAAAAAAAACTTCTTTAGCAACATAAAAAAATTTGCCTACAAACATGTACAAATTCCCTAGCAACGTCAAGAAAATTCCTTAGCAACGTTATAAAATTTAATGTAGCCCGTCTTTAGGACGGGCTTATAGGCTAGTTTCTCATAAAAGACAAAAAAATTTATGATTCCCCTTAATCATAACGGGTTAGTGTATTACTTTATTTATGATCTACAAATCAGGGTTTTTTGATGGCATAATATAAATATGAACGTTCCCCTAATATTTAGATACATAAAATATCTGTGTAATCAATCAGGAATGACCGTTTACAATTGGCTAAAACTGGCCGGATTTTACAGTCCCATAAAGCATGTTGCGATGTCCAGAGGGTTCGTGCTTTTTGGAACATTTCTTCCGGAACATTGACACTGCGAGCGAGCACCACAATCTCCTTTAACCGGGACACAAGATCCTGCATGATTATAAATACAAATGCATTATTTAAATATGTATTGTACATAAAAATTGATATCAATTACAGTAATATTTACGATTGTTGGACACAGGCATACATTTAGTTGTGCATAGGGTGGTCAAGAAATAAATATGCATGGTACACTCTAAATAAAAATGAGTAAAATCTACTCAAGGTTGAGTAAAGACGAGGATGATATAACTAAAAGGTGAAATTTATCCAACGTTGGACAAATTTTGTACAACCTTAGACAAATTTTACCTTTTGGTTGTGTCATCCTCGTTTTTACTCAATCTTGAGTAGATTTTACTCATTTGTATTTAGAGTGTAACAAAGAACGACTATGGGATGTAGGAGCTTATTAGCGCTCTACTGTAAACATAATACTCTTACTTCTTCTACATTAATTACGAGGTTCAACACGGGTAGTTGCGTGCGTGTATCAACATGCTATATTACGTTACGGGTTACGTTACCGGTTCTCGCGGGTTTGGTTACAATGTGCTCATATTTTTTGTCCACCTTGTATATTATTTTTTAAGTGTGAATGTACACTCTTAGCAAAATGGTATTGAATTTAATTGAATCATCACCAAACGGAGTGCATATATGACTTAACCAAATTGTGATAATATTTACCCCACATTGTGATAAATCTTCCCCACAATGTGTAAACTTAACACTAGATAGTGAGGATTTAACACATTGTGGGGAAGATTTATCACAATGTGGGGTAAATATTATCACAATTTGGTTAAGTCATATATGCACTCCGTTTGGTGATGATTCAATTAAATTCAATACCGTTTTGCTAAGAGTGTATGTAAGCCAAATACCTGAGGCGCGTCCCTGACACTGTTGGCAGCGACCAGCGCAAGTTTTCCATAAAATTCCTGTCGCTCCCGAACTCCATCCCGTACAACGACTCCAGGCTTCGTAGCAACTCGCACTTTCCGTCAAATTTGGAAATATGACTCCAAACGCCAAAATAATCAGGGTTACACGAAATGTGGTGCGATTCATGTCGATTTATTTTAAAGTTAATTTAGACGAAAAATTTCTGGGAACAAGGTTATTTTCGGGTGTAATTATTCTTATTTTTAATTTGGTTTAAGTTTAGAGGTCGGCTGAATCTTAAGTGAGAATTAATTTTTGGAGGAATATCCTTAAATAAAATTTTTATTGTAGGAATTATGTATGCAGTTATTTGAGTAATTGACGGATTAGACATGAAAAAATACGGTTTAATGGTGAATAATTATTACCCGAGGCACGTACAGCTCCAGCATAATGACGAAGTAAATGTGCAGTAGGTCATAAGGAAATCGTGGCAAGTGTAAGTATCGGATTTTTTGAAATACTTTCAATTATGAGGTAAATTGGCTCGGGGAAGAGGAATTAAATCAAGTAACCTCACCTGGAGTAACTGATCCGATAATATCGATTCAACCGAATTATTCTGTTCCGACGCATCCGATATTACCGGATCGGATCTATCCTTATCTACTCCGAATCTGACCAGCTTTTGACCCGGGTTTCGATCTGGTCAGTTTTTACCTGTAGAGTACATCGTTGGACGAAACTAAAGGTAAGAATAACATTTTAAATTTAAATTTTTAAATTTTAGTTACATATATAGTTTTTTAATTTCTTTAAATTAAGTTACAAATTGTATTTTTAAGAATGAACAATATTTTTTTTTTAATAATAAGAATATGTATATGAATAACACTGGAAAATAAAAAAATATTGTTGATATTAGGCCTGATCAACTTAACTGGCAAAAATTTATCAATGCGAGGTATAAAAAAATAAATCGGGTGACACACCCAGGTGATAAATTATGATTGAGTTCCAATTTCGTAGGCTCAATTTAACCCACGATTAAACGGATTTAAAGAGTGTCCTGAAAATCCGTGTGCAACAAATAACACGATTCCTCTGTCATCGTCCGCAGATTTGTGTGGTCTCTCTCTCTGGGCTTGAGGTACATTCTTGCATGGAGAGTAATAAAGTGCTAAATAATCAGTTTATGTAATTTGTTGATTTCCATTAAATTTTTCCGTAAATACGTAACTGAGTTTGCAAGTAAGTTTACAACACAAAAAAATACCCATCCACCCTTTTTACGTAAGCATTTTGGCACTAATCAATCAGTGGAAGGTATTTACATAGGTAAATTTAATGAATTATGTATGTATTAATGATCACGATGAGAATAGTGTTTTTGGGAAGTAAGAATTAATAAATCGATTCAAACACATGTGACCATGGGCTGAAAACAAGTCAAAATATGTGGGCACTTGTACATATGCAAATATGTACGATAAGAGACCTCCATTAAAAATTTGTATTAATTCATTCGAGTTAAAATTCAAATTTTATCCGCAGAGCATGTATATGCAGGGCTCTCTAATTAATTAGTCAATCTAATTAATTATCTAATTAAATAACATGTTTAAACTAATTATTAATTACTAATTGACCTTAAATATTTAGTACTACTGAAGCTAATTTTAATTACAAATTAATTAGAAAATCACCAAAAACCACCAATTAGTTATGATTAAATAAACTATGAACTTTGTGTTACTCATTAAAACACTATTTTTGTATGGACTTCGAGTTGATTTTATCCTAATGTTTAATAAGAACGAAATATTTGTGTATGTATATGTATGTATGCCTTTCAAATTATCGTTCACATCATAAAAAAATTTGTAATGACTTGCAACTGCTAAATAATTCAAACATCAAATTTACTTGAAGTGACAACTATGTATTGAATAATGCGCATATCAGACATGTTTCTCGCGGATATTTTTCAAACGAGAACTAAAAAATGAGGTGACTGAACCTCATAGACCACGCTGAAGCCAGAAATCTCCCGAATTGAAATTAAATGGAGGCTAATCAACTTTAAAGAATACTATCGCATTTGTCAAAAACCTAACAAACCATTCAAAGTTTCACGTCAAGTTGAACTACCTCCGAGCAAGGATGGGGAACGGCATGACTTGGATTTGTACGCCTCACTTTTTGCAACTCAAATTTTTATCTACACGCTTAAAAATAATGTTTCCCTTTTGGGGTGCCAATTAACCGGTCCAACGAAAATACAGTTTTATCCAACCAAAATTAATGATATCGCCAATAATGCAATGTGCAACGGGTTTAATTTTTTTCCCAACGAAAATGTAAAAGCATCCACCCAAATTATAGATGTTTTTCATACATATCCTATTAGCCCACTTTGCAATTACGAAATTACGATTTCAATTACGAAACCTATCAGGACAGTTTGCCTAGCCCGAACCGGGATTGCTTAGTAAACCCATGTTTATCACTACTTTTCTATAAAATCGTGTTCTACTACTTTGCACTAATTCTTGTACTATCATCAATTATTCGTATTATATAAATGCTTGGTTCCAAATTCTTAAAAGATTTACTACCCCTCCCCTTGACTACTTCCCATGGCCAGAGGGAATCGCCACTATAGAAATTCCGAAATTCAACTCTCCCATATGCTAATCATAAGTTATGTTTCGACTCCATTCTAAATTTCAACTAACTATATAAAGTCTTAGAAATCGGTAGGGGTCACCCAACCCAACCCCATAATTCCCGTCTGCCCAATTTTTGTTCATACTTATATATCGGCTCATCGTCGCCTTCCGCAGGTGTCAATATAGTCGAAAATCTAGGTTTTTCATCGGTTTTGCAAAGTTTAGCCGATATCACTTGGCTTTAAAAGCGTTTTATACTGACCCAATGTATGTCTGGCACTTCCTTTGTCATGCCGGGTTAGTCCCAAAAGTAATTAAATTATATCAATTCTTCCAAAAGTGCCATTGTGCAATATATCCAGTTTTTATAGCAGAATTAGCCAATTACCTTGCAATTTTTTATGTAAGTTAGGATTTTTTTGATGGGGAGAGTATCCTCGAACTATCTGAACTGCGTTGGGTTTCAAGTATTTTTTGATGCTCCGCAATCCTTGCTTGTTTCGGTTGTTTACATTTTCAATAAACTGCGGAAACGCAGGGTACCCAAGTAGCGCAAGAATGCTGAGAATGCGACACAAAGTAACTCAAACGATGATTGCAGAATCTGAATTGTTTAAAAATAACAAAATAATTGCGATTTCCTCATTCTATCTTGCCACTCTGAAAAACCATGCATTTTACCTGTTTTATTGTTTCTTAATTAATCCTAATTAAGTCCTGTAAAATTTGCCCACCCGTTGTATAAAATTTTCCAAACCCTTGTGTAAAATTTGCTTAACCTTCGTGTAAAATTTGCCCGACCGTTGTGCAAAATTTATCCACACCGCATATCCTAATTCGAATACAAATTTGAGAAAATAGTACAATATTAGTTTTCCATCAAGGTGACGATACTTACGTCGCAAATAAATTGAGATCTCTATTAGAAATAAACAGGTCCCTGTCAGAATTAAAATACAATATAACTGTAACATATTCTTTAAGGCTCCGATCGATACTGAATTTGCCTCCTCAAATACAACACCTTCCTCTACTTGGAATAATATTTGTTGTCTAACTTTTCGATACAACGCATTGCTTCCCGCAATGTCAAAAAAATTCCACATCACGTCCAGTTTTCCCTGCAAATCTACCCACCTTTGAAATAAACCCGACTGACATAGTCGCCCTAAACCTTCCGATAATATTGGGAACAGCCACGTCCTCTCCATCATTACACCACTGGGAGAATGTGGAACAATCCAAACCCTTCAAATGTTTTCGACCATAATACACGTTTGGTTCGCAACCCTTCAACAAAATTAGAAACATGCACTACTTGACCCACTATGGCGAAGGTTTCCTTAAGTTGTTTTTTGTGGTGGTTAAAGTCGAACTCTAAGGAATCTGATATTTTCCATCCAGCCCAGAATTCCCCTGTATATAGGGTGGATACGTAAATAGCCTTGTTTTTTAACTTGATCAACATTTGATGCAATCTTGAATTTTCGCTGGTCTTTTCCAATAAAGCTGGAATCATGAGGTCCACAACAACCGAATACTCGTACTTCCCGTGCACATTCGGGGAGCCAAATGTAGAACCAATTGTAATGATTTCTAAGTTTGAGTCAAGCGCTTCTTGATTAGATTGCGGAAGTTGTGGTGGTATCGTTGCAATGAGGGAGGAAAATAATGAACCTTGATAAAACTCGGACCCTATCATGAAAAAAGAACATATTGCGATAACGATGAACGGCTTGGGGGATGGGAGAATCCGCAAGATTTCATTTGTACCACCATACTGACCACTGAGACAGGCGTAGGTCCAAAATAGAACTTTTCCAAAACTAGTTGCCGCTCTGCTAAGAGATTCTTCCAGTTTTGGAAATGCTATTACGAAAGATATTGCCAGAACTGAGATTATTATCCCTATCCACGTGGGTGAGTCAAAGGGGGTAAGAAAAGTTCCGAGCGAATCTACCGTAGTGCGAGACTTTAATGAGATAACGGTTATAATTGTGGGAACAATTTTCATGTTGTAAATCAACAATGACCACCTTTCTGAAGAATCATCTAGGACCAAAGCATCCAAATCTGACATTGTCATCATTCCGTTGTAATAAATGACTTGGTTTGCAGGTGGAAACGCTGGAATCTTTTCATTATCTATTTCCACGTCTGTAAAATTGTACAATTTTCCTAGTGCGAGCTGCACGCAGGTTACATACCAAGGAAATCTTCGGCCAGAATAACGTAGACTGAAGCAGGTATTGAGTTTTCTGGAAAATTTATTCGAACCCATTGCTCTGACTATTGTTTTCTTATTAAAGTCGTGATTGTAGAGTTTCCATTGTTGGATTAGGTTTGGGGGATTATTTGTTATTCGACGAAGTGGGAAGTCACCACATGGATAGCAGAAGACATGTATGTCTGATTCCTTTGGGTTTAATACGAATAATTTAGTCGGCAATTTGATAGGGTAAGATTGATTGGACTGAGCTAAAATCATTGATTGAGCCGTGACACCTGTATCCACGAGAAACAGGAAGCTTGGATATTCTGCACAAGAGGCCAAATTGCTTTGGATTCCGTACAGTTGTCCTGGTTCAAGTAACCAATTGGGAATTGCCGGCATTATGATGAAGGTTGACTCTTGTTGAAAATGTGGGGTCGATTTCGGATTTACGTAGGCAAAATGGTTGCAACGGTTGTAATGCTTAATATTTCTTAGGGCCAAGTTAGACATGTTGAAAATCACTTTGAGACGAGTGTGGCCATGAAGTAGGTTGTCCAAAAGGGCTTGTTCCGTCGAAGTCTGGCGGACTTTGATAAGGTCGACGAGAATGTGGAAAACGGAAGTTTCTGATGCATCATTAATACGACTTAATGAAAAATTTGCTCGCAATTGAGTAAAAAGAAGGGTAAAATGAAAAGTATATTGTAGGACTTTCAACATGTTTTCCATTTTAATTTTCAATAGGCTCGAAAAAACTTTAAGGTAGCAAGATGAGTAGTTTAAAAAATATGTTTATGTATTAAATTACGAGCAAATGTTGATGCGAAGCATTCTGTTTTGCCACGTCAGTCTTTGCTTCTAGAATATCAAAGTTTATGCAAACTTATACAATGCTGCTTAAATTTACCAATTCCTTTTAGCTAATTAGTGTCGCTTCATTTCAAATTTAGTATGGGTAAAGCACGCAATTTGTTTCATCCAGTTAACGAACGCTACCCCTTACATCTGGACATCAGTCATGAAATATATATCTATTAAGGCATGTCCAGGGTTAAGTTGGAAAGGGCGACTTTAAAGTACACTGCCCAATTGGATCAGGGTATTGCCCAGCTATATATATATATATATATATTGGAGATCCAATTTCAAGGGCAGGCAGAAAGTGTACAGTATTTTTTGTTAAAATGGTGAAATTCAATAGAAATCGGGGTGAAAGTAAAAGCCTCGCGAAACTGGTTTTGTTAACGTCGCTTGACGTGACTCGAACGCCTCAAAACTCAATAACGTTCCAAAACGAGAAGCTACCTGTATGTATATTCTGAAGTGCAAGGATGCCAAAAAATGAAATTTAAAACACAGTCCAGATCAACTATCATCATAGCCTCCCACGAAATCTTGAGAAAGATTAAAAACCTTCAGCACTAACTCTTCTACGTTAAATTGTGGCGGTGCTCCGATAATGAAAATCTTGTTCCGCAACATTAAAGTTCATAAACTGGGGATGACAGAAAAAATAATAAAAAGTCTCCTAAAGTATGTTAAAGGCCAACAAATTACCTTCCAAAATGTTGGAGAAACCCGTGTCGAAAAATGTTTATAAAAATTATCATGAATAATGGCGGGACCTATGCCGACCCTGAAAACAACTTTTTCCACCCAGGCAGCCCTGCCAGATTATCAACAAATGTTGAACATGAAAACTAAATTCCCTGCACAATTTGTAGTTAATCTTGCGACGGTTAACACGGAGATAAATAGCCTAAAAAAAGCCCACCCTCCAAATGTCCGTTATTTGCGATAAGTTTAAAAGTATCCGATGTGGAGTGAGAATCGCTAATTGGGGGTTGGAGGGGAAATTCGAAATGGTTTCCGAGAAGGGGCTGAGTGAGACAAATCCTCCGAAACAAAAACTGAGAGGTGAATCAATATCCACTCTTCCCCAAAGGTTTTATAAAAACTTCTAATCATATCGAATCCACAGGTCATGGTTCACACTCCAATTTAACCATGGACATGCTATAAGATGCATAAATTTAAGGAATAATGAAATATTAATCTGCCTTTTTTGCCGTTATGCCTTATATTCAGAGCTGGGTGATTATTGGTTTTTGAGGGTGGATTATGGATTACGGATTAACGACAAAATAATGTGGATTGTGATTAAATTACTTTCGTGAGATTAATTCACGTCAGGATTAATCCGGATTAATCCAAAAATTTTTGGAAATTTAAGGATTATGGATTATGGATTAATAATCCGGATTAATTTGGTGATTAACGATTTTTACACTATATCTAGCGCAACAAATTTCATCTACGTAGTTTCATACAAAACATTTAAAACGCCAGTTGCAATGGATATATGTAGCACAAGGCAGCGAGAACATTTTGACTCTTCAAATGGCAGCATAGCTCGCAATGGACCATGGTCCACTGAACGAACATGGTCCATGATAAACCATGGACCATGGACCAAGAAAAAATGGTCCATCGATGGACCATGGACCAATTTATTGCGAGCTACTGGACAAAGTAGTCAGAAATTGAGACTTCATACTACACAGTGGGATGAAATGAAACTCTGGGAATTGAACTGATCCTGAGTAATCCAGACTGAGAATTAATCATGAATACGTAATCATGATTAGTAATCATGATTGGGATTAATCAGGATTAATAATCCATAATTACGATTATGGATTAATGACATCTAATGGGATTATTCCCGGATTAATTCTAATTCCAGAAAAATCGGGATTATGGATTGGGATTAATATACAACAAACTCTCATTGCCGGATTATCGATTACGGATTAATAATCCATAATCCGGGATTAAAATCCATAATCCTTAATCAGGATTATCCCAGCTCTGCTTATATTTATGTATCCCCTGTATTTTTACGTACCTTCTGCTGCATACAGACTCACTGTTGAGTGTATACTTCCAATTGTGGCTTGGTTACTAGCCAGGTGCAACAAAATGCTTTACATCCAGGGTTCGGAAACACCCCGGGTTTTACCTTGAAAACAACTACCCCAGGGTTTTACTGGGTTTTACTGGGTTCCGGGATTTTACTGGGTTTTACTGGGTTTTACTCAATGCTTGGGGTGAACGAATATTTACTTACAATGTTACACCAATTTGTCAAATTGATGTATTTTATCAACATTTGCCATAAAACTAATGCAAAATACCAAAAACACACCCAAAAATCATTAATATTATCAAACTCCAAGTCTAGCTGTAAACTGTGATTTTTGGATCATAAGGAAAAATTCTAAATATGTAAATATAGAAATTGACTGAATATTGCTCAGACTATGAGTCAGAGTGCTTAATTAGAGTTAGATAAGCACCTGCAAACTAATTAATTTGAATTTTAGATAAAACCCAGTAAAACCCGAATAAACCCCCTTTAACATAGTAAAACCCGCTGGGTTTTGTTGATTTATGACCCAGTAAAACCCAGTAAAACCCCAAAACCCCAACCCAGTAAAACCCGAGGTCGGAATACCTTGATTACATCGAAAGCCATATTAGTTAAGACGTTGCCGTTATAGAATATAAAGTAGGAGATCTCTCAAGAGGAAAGAAACCTAGGAAATAATTTATGTACGTTATTTTATGCAAGAAATGTTAAATTTTACGAAGGTACATTTTACAAGGGAAGGGGTGGTCCACAAATTATGTCGGCCGATCTGTGACATGACGTTTTCCACCCCCAACTTAATGCCTAACTCACATTTTAATTCTATGACCAAACTACAGTTTCGCAATTATTTAAAAATATATGTCCACCCGAATATTAAGCCTCTGATCCAAAGCATCTAAAATTTTAACCAAGTTGTAGATTTTGAGATTTCTAACAAAGTTTCTAAAGTTTGTTCAAACCTTCAAATAATTTGCACAATATCCAATTGTTTGTAAATTTAAAAAAAATAAAATTCATGATGCCATAAAGTATAAAGTTTGCATAATTTCAAAAAATCGTTATAATGTTGCAAAAATTTATTCACCAATTAAAAGACATTGCTACAAAGAACGAGAGTGAGAGGAGAGCAGAAGTTGGCGTGTAATAATAAAAGATATATAAACTCGTAATCATTTCGACCGATTGGCCAAATTTCTAAATCTCCAAAAATTTGCACAATTTAAAAATCCGCCAGAAGGAACCCTATTTTTGAGTTTCAAAAATTTGTACTGATTGAAGATAACTGAACATATGTATGTGCCCCTTTTTTGTACGAACATATGTATGTCTTATTTTTGTATGTATGTACTA
Organism: Folsomia candida; assembly: GCF_002217175.1. NCBI lineage: Eukaryota > Metazoa > Arthropoda > Collembola > Entomobryomorpha > Isotomidae > Folsomia > Folsomia candida. The sequence continues at coordinate 111,830 of NW_019091263.1, read as the reverse complement.
TGTGGGGTGACCAGACTACTCATTAACAGAGATAGCCAGGCCAGCGGCGGTAGCACATTAAAGGCTAATTGCCGACTCCCCTCAGGACGCTTGCGTTTAATATTGCGAATTCTGCCATTCGCGATGGTTTAAAAATCTTCCACACTTAGCAATGAATCTTGCTAACCTGGCAAACGGCATTTCAAGTAATTCCTCGGAGGTCAGGTAAAGCCCTTCGAGTACTACCAGTCTGGTCATCGCAAAACAATCACACGCTGTAATAAAGTGATACCCTGTTTCCTTCCCCTGTCCGCATAAGCAGCCAGGGGACGACACCAGGTTCAAATTATACAGATGTGAGTTCAAAGTATTACCTGAACCAAATGGCGCAGTGAATTACGGTTTAATTTTACAATATTTCCCAAATTTGCCTGATATCACTCCTTAAGAAAGAGTTTGGTCTGCTTACACAGATGAGTTTCCTGCCACCTTGATTTGTGTGCTTGTTCAGCCCACTCCCTACAGGCCTTTTTGCGGTCCGATTTCTCAGGCCCGCAAACGGTTATTTTACTAGAGAGGTTATTACAAAGGTCCATGTGTGACATAGGCCCTTTGAATCCCCTCCCATACCATCCCAACCATTGGTTGTTCACTTGCAAACGATACATTGTTGAAATTGCGATGTATGTCTTATTCTTGCTATGGGAAAAATTCAGATTTTCAGTCGTGTCGTGACAAGGAATTTTTAGCCCGACCCAGGGCTTATGTACCCGTGATGTCTGTCTGTCTGTCTGTCTGTCTGTCCGTCTAACGATAACTCTCGTAAAACTTATCCGATCGACTTGAAACTTTTCACACATGTATACTATGTGAATACACAACTCGAGTTCGAAGATGGGCGACATCGGTCAAGTGGTTGACCGGTGGGTGTCATCGGAGTGGGTGGGGTATCGTGCACCAAAATTTCAAAATTAGAGTAGAAAGCTGAAATTTGGTACAGAGGTAGTAAATGGGTCCTAAAGGAAGGAGATGAACTCAAATTGGAAAATTTTTCATCTTGAGGGACCCTATGGGGTGACCCCTACTGATTTTTCAAAGTCGTCATATCGAACTAAAATTTGGCATTTAGTTTTCTTATGGCTCTTCATGGAAGAGTATACATTGGAATTTGAAAAAATTATATCTGGAAGGACCCTATGGGGTGACAAATTAACCCTGGATCGGGCTCCGCAAAGCTGTCCTGATAGGTTTTTGCTCTTAAGATTTATATGTATCATGACTGCGGTATCGACAATTTTTTGAAATTTTAAAAACTAATGTTTTCAGGAATGGTATTTCTTTGTGATTTTCTTCCCATGGATTACATAATAACATGAATGCATGAATGTAGTTGAAATATTGACAAATAAAATAAGCCTCGGGATTTTTCAAACAATTTGCCTCTAATCAAATGATTATTTTATTTTCTCATTCCAAACCCGATTAAATTGTATTTCCACTTCAAATCATGGATTTTAATAATTCGAATTCAAATTTATCATTAAATATCAGCATCTTGTCACATGATTGATATGCTAATCGGTGGCCTGATCCGCTAAAAAATTCTCCAAATTCGTCACCTCGGTCCAAATCTTGACCAAAGTTCTATTCGTCTCATTGTAAACATTCAGCAGGGACTGAAGTGCCGTTTGGAGCTGGGTATTTCCATCCGTGGCGGCTTGGTCGAGCAGGCCTCGAAGAGCCACAATTGTGACCCCTATTTGGTCCCCCGCCTGAATAATGTCACTCTTCAATTTTTGTAAGGCGGGGTTTACCTGAAGAGGAGATAGTACTTTGTACAATAATTTGGCCACAGCGCCGTTTAATTTGGCCAGATCGGCGCCTATGGATCGCGAAGTTGAAGTCAACGCCAAAACTTGCTCATTAAGAAACTCTTCGGATTGCAGGGTGGTCTCTTGCACCGCGAGATTTAAAGTCCTCAGATTGGCCTCGAGGGACGAAATCGCAGCAGACAAAGCAGTCAAGTCTGTGGGGGGCGGGGGCGGTGGCGCCAATAATAAGGGGGTAGGGTGGGGGCCGAAAACCAGAGAAAGAGGTTATGTACGTCGACACACTCAAAAAATATTTTAAATCTTTCCTGGAATCCTGATGTATTGAAAGAAATCTTTTTCGGAAATTTTTAATAATCCAGAAAGCTTTTTTAGCATCTAAGTATGTATAGGAAATTTTTGCGATTTGTTTATGTCCAAAATTTTGACACTCTTTTTTCCATGGGGCGTGAAAATTGTGTTGGATTTTGTGTGTGATAAAGCAGAAATTGAAGGTAGGAAACTTTATAGCTCAATATTTGCAACCTTTACCTGCCCCGCTATGGGAAATAATTGTCAGAGAGAAAATAAGGATCAGACTCGGCGGCTTCATCCTTTCAAGGTAAATACGCTTTTGATTTCAACTTTTCAGAAAATGGGCACGATTTACTCGGTCGGGAACTAGATTGCGAGTGAAATTTGCTTTGGAGATGAACTCCTTAAATACATAAGTACACAATCCACTTCTACGTTTCGTTATCAGATGTACTTTGAAACTTACGTATTACTTAAAATCTATGTACATGCATATGGTTCTATACTTATTCGTACTAAATTCATACATAATTTATGTGCGTATGTATGTATGTATGTTGTGCAATGGGGTTCTCATACATAATTTGGGCAAGATACAGCACTCAATATGTTAATTACAGTGGACATATTTTCATAGAAAACTGGTATTATACTACATATTTGTGGGTGGAGAAGATCTATCCAGCCAGACAGACAGTGGCCGCGGAAGATAAACTTTACTTAGTATGGATCGTGGGGACTGTTTAACTAGTTAAATATTTACGATGTTCCATGGCTAATCCCAAACAGAGGTCGACGCCGGCCAGTTTTCGGCGGCGGCGGGGCCAGTTTTTTTTATTTTTCGGCCGCGTCGGCGGCGCGGCGTCCGAATGTTGAACGTATAGGAAACAAGTCCACGCGACATTAACAAAATTCCGAGTGGTCAACAAAACTTTGCACAAATTTCAAAATTGGCCACAGGACGTATCATAATCCTTTCTAGGGTTAAGCAGAAACTAATAATTCATATTTTAATTTCGATTTCGTTCAAATTTTGTTGTAAAATGTGTTGTGATTGCGGTCTCCAAACTTAAGGCTCTAAAATCAAACATCGAAGAGTTAAATAATTTCGAATCATTAACAACATCCCCACTTGGTTTAAAAAATTCGGAATAAGTAACGGATTCTATCTAACGATTACGAACTACAATTATCGAATTAAAGAATCGTGTTAACTTAAATTCCGGTCAAACAAAATTGCTTACCAAAATTCCATAATTCGATCGTGGCTAAATAATATGGAAAATGCAATTATTTTACAAAGTTCAACATATTGGAAAATTGGGGCCCCAAATCGAGGCAGCGGCCAAATTCTAGTCCAAAATAATTTGTAAAATTATTTCGAGCCATATTAAAGCAAAGTTTTAGTCAAAACTTGAATTTCTCAAAATTAGCAAAAAATTCGCACATTTTGGCTCAGATCTCGAAAACTGCTGGCGGGCCACCCCAATTTTATTACGGATTTTTGATCTACTAAATATTACGCAAATTTTAAGCCATCAAACTCGAAAATCGTTGGAAGATGAAAAAAACACTTTGTCATTGTATATATCTATCTTAATCAAATTTTTCGGCGGCGGCGGCCTCTAAAATAGTACCGGCGTCGATTTCTGATCCCAAGCTCTAATATTCCGCCCTCGCGGATCCATAAAAAATTCTCGTCCTCCAACATCCAATATTTATGATATATTCCGGCGAGCTCTGGGTTTTTAGGAAAATTTTTGATTTTTTAAAAAATTATCACATTCAGTATGTACATACATATGTACGTGCGTACTGTTACCATAAGTTTGTATTCACAGAGGCTTAATTTTTTCAAGTATTTGTTAAAGAAGAAACATAGCAAACTAAACTTTTCAGAATGTTTAATATATCTACATACAGGGTGGTTTAAATGTAATGGTACAATGGAAAATTTTAAAATGGGCAAAATTCGCAAATTTTGCATTATTTACCAAAGCTTAGCCAAAAATTTTGCAAAAATTTTGTCATCAATTTTGACATTAGAGTTGAACAGTCAAGAAAAAGTCAATTCCAAATTTTTGCAACTACATAATTTCTATCGCGAATAATTTCACGATGGGATGATGATAATGATATTTAATATCCTTCATTATCAGTTGTAAAACAATTTTGTGCTAAAAATATAGTTCCCCACATTTCTTGGCCACTTGTGAATGATTGTACATAATTATGTGTAAGCCTCTATAGATCAAAGGGTTTTAGGGATTCATATTTAAGTATTTGCCACAGGTTAAGTACACTCTTACGATTAGAAATCTAACAGAGCCGTCGCGAGACATTGTACGGCCTGGATTTCCTGTGCTGTGTGCGGTCTATGGTTTTTTTTATTTTTTTTTTCGTTATACAGGGTGGTGGTTTGTGTAAGTCATTTTAGCCTGCCCATTGGAGATAATTGAGGAGGGGTTGCAGGTTTTGTTACAATGGTCTTTATCATGGGAGATTGATGCCTAATATTTCGATTATCCTGTGGATGACGGAGAAAATTCGTTATTGTACAAAGCGAAAACTAAAATGGGTTTATCAACCAAGTCCCTTGCTGATTAATGCCAAGTTGCTTCCTGTGAAATGAACCATTTCAGTCATTTTAGTCTGCCCATTAGAGAACATTGGCGAGGAATTTAAGTAATTCAATTATAATTGAATTGAATCGCAATTACATACAAAAAATCGAAGTGAACACGAAATTCGGCTCAACGAAGAAATTGATTGAGGACAGGTTTAAGCAATAGAATTGTCATAGACCGCGATTCTAGGGGAGAAATTGGTGCTGTTCTTAAAATTTAATTTGAGCTTAATGCTGGAAATAAGACTCAATGGCTAGGCGCAAATAGTAGCCTTGGATTTTTCCGTCATTTTATAAATAGTGACCCTGCCCAAAAAGTAGCCGGGTCCCAGGCACCGATTTTGTAAATAGTAGACGCGGGCTACTATTCGAGTTTTTACGGTATGTACATATTCCTATTAAATTCTTCATTTGCTCAAGGGGCTTTCCTACTTTTAGCACGATACACAACTCTATTTACTTATTATACCGGCAATACTGGTGATTATCTATGTGAATATGCAAATCGGCAAATACGTACATATGTATGTATCCAGTGGCCGCCGAAAACAATTGGGACAATTTTTGAATTTATGCATTCGACTAACACGAGATAGTGGGAAAAATGCCCCATGTCCCCCGTGGCCATTCAATGCAAGTGGTCGTGTTTGTGTTATCATGCTGCCTGCCTATCATCAATGAATGAATCCATTTTTTCGTACTTACGTACATACATATGTATAAATATGTATGTATGCATGCACATATGTATGCACAGTTTATGCAAATAAGTAAGTTGATATACACATACGTACAGCTCTCAAGGCGATGTGCTTTGTGGCAAGTAATTTAGTAAATTTAAGATAAGCCCACACTCACTTGATGCACAATCATGCTATGTGGGCATGTCGCTAATAATTGAGGTGTGTCCCAACGTATGCTTACAGATTTGGACCAAACTGCAAGTCGATCACAAATATAATTAGTATGAAATTTGCAAATAGAACTATCTGCAAATGCGAAGGTTGGGCGGAGATACATATTTGCTTAAAAAGTAGGAAAAATGCGGACGAAATTTGGACAACGAAAAATTTGCCAGCCTTGGGGGTGCGATTTCTCCTCTTTTTATGCAAATATCTCCGCCACCAACTCAATCATAACGCTTAAAATTGTATGATAAATTCGTATCTTAAATAAGATTTTCCCTAATATCGAATTTTAAAAATTTTGTTCAACCTGCCCCAAAATCTACAAAAACCCACACAAACCCACAAAACCCACAAAAACCCAAAAACCCAAAAACCCCCAAAACCCCCAAAAACCCCGGAAAAACCCCTTGGGTTGGGTTTTTCTAGAAAAACCCCGGGGTTTTCCGAACCCTGCCCTACCCTCTTCCTGTGAACTGTTTATCTATGTATAAGATCCATGTTACACGTAGTTAATATGGGAGGGATATGATTCCTTAAGGTGGCATTGTATGCCCCAGTATGCGGGTTTTTAATATGAATTAATGTGTCTCATCTTTCCCTTCTTCCATATATTCAAATGGCGATTTTGAAACTTATTCATCTCTGTGGGTTTTTTACAATATGAAGATTTTAATGCACCTAAAAATCGATAATTTTTAGGTTTACAAAGTTACGGCTCTAGAATTTTGATTTTTTTCTTCCATGAGGAAATAAATATAAAATAAACAAAAAATAATCAGTAAAAACTAAATATTTTCTGATAGAAGAAGAAAATCAAAATTCTAGAGTCCTAACTTTGTAAACCTAAAAATTATCGATTTGTAGGTGCATTAAAATCTTCATATTGTAAAAAACCCACTGAGGTGAATAGATTTCAAAATCGCCATTTGAATACATGGAAGAAGGGAAAGTTGAGACACAGCAATTCAAACTCAAACCCCGCATACAAGTGCACGTTAACCCATTCCTCCCCTCAAATCGATCGCGTGCTTTTTACACGGCCCCAAAAGTAATTTTGTGCTGAAATGTCACGAGTCGATTACATATTTAATCGAAGTGCAGACACTCAATAACGTAGCTGAGGAGGAAGCCTTCACTCCTTGCCACTCTCATACATATTTTGAAGGATATTTGTTCGATTAGTGGACAATCAATTTTGAATTGCCACTTCCACTCAAAGATGTAAAACCACGAAAATTAGTGTCTTCAGCGCCCTTGAAGAGCGTCTACATCTTACGGCATCAAATAATTGGGTACAAAGCTTAAAATGTGGACGATCCCATATCAAGAATATCCATTTTTGTTCTGAGTTGGAAATTTTCGAGCAATATCAAATTCAAGAATTTTCACAAATTTTCTTATGCTCTTGAAGTTTTTCTGATGTATTTCTGATGTATACATAGATATCTTTGCCTTAGAAGAAACCCTAATTTCGAAATAGTTTAAGTATAAGTATGTCAAATCGTACATATAATCGGGTGAATAATGCTGCAATAATTTTCAAAATTCGAGTAAAATTCGAAGACCGATGAGGATTCGAAAGAAGTAAAAAACTAGAATACTCAATCAAGAACTAAAAGTGAGCCCGTATCCTTTCACTTTCCCTATTTTATCCTCCCTGCACAATTCAAATATTAGCGCTCTTGGTCTGCCGAGCGGGTGTGGCGTGGGCATCGAGTCAATCTTGTTGTGGGTTGTTGTTAAATCATGGGATGTTATGATTTTCGAATGGCATCGAAATCTGAGCGTGACAAGTCGTGACGCTTCCCTTCCCAGCTACGTGCAACAAGACTGTGATTGAGTGTCTGGACTTTGATTGTGCAATTATTGATTAGTGAATGGCACCAGTCACAAGCTTTTTCGCTTGCCATTGTCATAAAATAATCTGCATACGTAAGTGGGTCTGAAGAGGCGAGTGGCATGCTATAAAAACGGCACTGATATCGAGCCAATTGAGACAAATCAATATTAAACATTGTCCAGGTCAGGGTAATTTTATTAATCGGTTGGATTTTTTAAAAATGAAGTCGATTTCTTTGGTTGCAATATTTCTTGGAATTTTGACAACCTGGTCCAATTGCGAAATTATCGGTCTCGAGTGTTCTGTTGTTCCTGGCGAAGATATTGTGAGTACTTAGAAAATGGGTGGGGTTATTGTTGCCTTTTTGGTTCCTACTTTTCTACCATTGGTGTACTTTTTGAGATATTTTTATTCAATTTTTTTTTGTAATAAATAATTATTTCCAAAATATGTATGTCAAACTTGAACTTAAACTTCATATGTACATATATATGTATATGTATGTATGAATAATGTGATGTAATAATTAAGTAGATTCAGTCGCTTACTTTATGAGACGACTGTCTGTCTGTCGGTTAATTGTTAGGGTAAAATGAGAGTTGTGTAGAAATTGCTTATTTATAGGCAAGAAGAGTTAACTCATGAATTCCATACAGATTATTAGTCACTGAAACTACTTATGTGCATACGTATGTGCGTTTCTTGCAGTTTTTATTAAATATTATTAACATGGTACTACAAAACTGGTTGGAGCTACAAAAATTGTGTAAATTTTGATAATGCTGAGTAAACAGTTGAATACGAACATATGCATGCAGCTGGTTGACTGTCCCACGTGGGAGGAGGGTATGCCGACCTATTTTCCATACCCGCACGATTGTCGGAAATTCATCGTGTGCACGAATGGCCACCCGATCCTGCAATGTTGCGCGCCTGGAACGGTCTGGGATAATGACGCTTCGATCTGCAACCACGAAAGTGTGACCCCTTGCGTCACCGTCACCACGCCAGGACCGACCACACCCACCACCAAAGTGCCACCCACTACCACAGAAAATCTTCCCCTTGAGCCTGGGCAGATTTATAGAATCGTAAATTATTTCCACCAAGGGATAAGTCTTTCTTTGGTCTAGGTCAGGGTACGGAAAACCCCGGGGTTTTTGTTAGGTTAGGTTAGTAGTCCATAGTAGTAGTCATAGTAGTAGTCATAGTAGTCATAGTAGTCATAGTAGTCCTGGAATTGGCAACCCATCCCCATGGGTTTTAGGGGTAGTCAGGGTTTTAGGAGTAAACTGAGGCAGCGTCTCATTCCCTCAGCTTTGAAAACAATCTACTTTTTCCATAATTTCGCAACAAAGCTGCTTATTAATTCAGTTTTAAAAACCAATTAATCTATAGAATTGTTATCAACGTCCTGCTAGTAAGGGTCATTAAATTTGAAAATCCCAACTACCCGTGGGTATTTCTGATTTTTGCTACCAAAAAACGCACCAATACCCACAAAACCCTTAGAACCCTGGGTACCATGCCCTGGTCTAGGTACATGTATTTACATAGATGAAGGAGAAGCGTAATACATAAACAAAGGGCGGATATGTACACGCTTACAAACAGTCGGATTTTAAAAAAAAATGTGTATATTCGCCCTCTGATAATAAATATTTGCACCCTACATATGTTTTTTGCCTTGTTAGGAATCTGTATAACCTTGTTTTTAAGATAAATTGGTACGGCCTGTATTTATTTTATAGGCGCTGGAAATATACAACTCCAACTTGACCAATCTAAACAGAATCCACGCTACTTCTGATGTGGGGTGCTCAAATTTAGGACAGGTGTGGAAGTTGGAAATGACCGGTAGTAAAAAGACACTGATTCTTCTGTTTCGGAAAGTTGATATTTAATCGTGGAAAATGGTCGTGTGCCAGATTCGAGTTATCATTTTAGATCAGTTTTGAGTGGCAGGCACGCAATGTACGCATGTCACATTGGAGGTTCCACCCATCCCTGCATTTTTGTAAGGATACATTTGGATACATTTGCTTAAATATATTTGCATTACATTTGCAACATAAATAAAATAGTCTCCCGATGCAACCTTTGCGTGGGAGTGGAGTTTGACCTCTTTAAGCGGATCAAAATACTGGATAATTAGGAAGTTTGTTACAATTGAAAATGATACCCTTACGTACACCAGGTGAGATTTAGGATTTTGTTTTATTTAAAATGTTTTTAACCCAATTTATGTAAATACGCTTCAAATATTTGCAAGTATTGACAATGGATCCGGAATTAATGTGGAACTGTGCCCTCTGAACCCGGCGGACGATCCGGCACAATGGTGGGAATTCAGACGATGTTAACTCACACAAATTCACATATAAACACAAAAACAATTAAACAAAATTTAAGCAATAATTTGTCTCGAGTAGTATTTACATTACTCTGTAGAAATTTGCGAATTTATGTAAGTATGCCGAAACTGTCTATAAACGATTTATCAAAATAATATCATGAGCATGAACAAATATTTATTTTAAAAAATTATTTTAAACCAAGTACTTATGAATTTTAAGTTTCCCAATTTATTGGCAATTCATTCACTGATATTCTTTAATTTAAACATTATATCATAATTGTTTGACACTAGATGTTGGGGAAAATAGGCTTAATAAACCATAGTAACGTTAGCAGTAGCTCGGCCAGTAATACAGAAGTGAGAGAAGTGGATGGAATTGGTAGAAAATTTTGACATAATCTTCACTCTCACGATATAAAATATATGCATGCATGCTACTTGTACATATATACATATATCGAATGTGATTATGCTGTACATAACATCTACCTAATTAATTATTATTCTCAAACAAGATTAGAAAACCAGACAAATCCTTTTGTTTATATTCGGAGAGAAAGCCATACTCTTATTTATATCCCACTGTGGGATAAAAATTATTACCCGAGCGGTAGAGTTTCATAGTACCTCTGCCGTTGACAATCTTGTTCAAAAATTATTGAGAGTGTAGCCATGTCTGGCTCCATATTTCCTCACGGTATAATAATTCACGACGAATTTGCCTTTTTTAGTGTGGATGAAGACATAACGAATACTAAATATGTTTGTTGATGAGACTGAGTTTATTGCTAGATAAGTAAATTAATATGCAATTTTTAGGTTTTGGGTACATAAACTTTAAGATAAAGATTTAAGTATATCAGTTAGGATAATATTCCTTTATTGTACAAATACTGGACCAGTCGGGCGTAGTCTACAATACGATCTACTTTGGGACCCTTGACCATGATAGTACAGTCAGTTACTTGGTTTCAGAACAAGACGGGAAAAGGATAATTATTATTTCAGTCTTGAAAAATTTACTAGCCGCAGAAATGGTAAAGTTTGAAAAGATAAGATTTATTGGTTCGATAAATTTATAATTTGACACTTTCCCATCACTTGCATACTAAGGTGTTGTTAATTTAATTGAAAGTAGGATTATTGTCGAAAATTTAACATAATTTGTACGCCTTATTCACAGAGTGAGATTAAATGAGTGCTAAAAAACAATAAATTTGTAACATTTTTACAAAAGATTTGAAAAATAATTGAGCAGCTTTGTCATTAAATATTTTTTTGTTCCGGTTACATGAAAATATACGAATTCTGCATATGAATGCCAACCTAGCGTAACAAAGGATGAAATTTGGTGCCCATCAATACTTTACATGCCCATGCAATAACACATATTCAGGTTTATATATATAAAATATATGAGCCGGGAAGGTTTTTCTCCCCAAGCGAAATAATTCATATAAATATATATAAGTAGTTTCCCACGAGGCCACCCCTGACACTTATTTCTTACAATGGTATATAGGAGACCCCTTAAGGATCAGACTTTCATAAAATGTATCCGCAAACAGAAAAATGTCCACAGTATTTATATCTCCTGCCATACCGTGCAACAAATCTGTCCGTCTTCATCGTCCACCATTTAAAGGGAAAGGAAAAATCAGTTCAACATTTTCAGATTTTGTGTAAGCAAGCTTTTTTGTAGAACTAATTTAATTTTAATCACATCCAAATATGCACACAAAGGAATACATACTTAATACGTGTAATCGTTAATGAATTTAAACGACATGCGTTTGTTATCGGAAATGTAATTTATATTTAGTTACAAATATTTAAATTCATGTGTTTTTAAAGGAATGTTTCAAAATTTATATTTGTGCATAAATCGATACTCAATATTAAAAAATCATGTATCCACCTATATATTCATCACAAATTCAGCAGTTTGCATTAAAAACAATTTAGCAATCAAAAAAATTTGCAAACTTAATCCGAACGGGCAAGGCTGACAGAAATTTTTAAACCCAAACTTCCTATTTTTTGTTAATCATTTACCCCATTATTTTATTACGTTGCCAACTAAGCAAACTCGTAATTTATAATACATACCGTCCTCATTCTAAAAAAACCTAAGTGCTGTTGAGGTTTAATTTTAAAAAGACCTATGTATGTATAAAAGGGGGTGGAACGGGTGCAGGTATTCGAGCACGTGGGCGATTATGCAGGTAAGAAAAAATATTTTTGATTAATTTTTTTATTAATTAGCTTAATTTTCATACGGTCACTCACTTATCTATAATAAGATGAGATGATAAAACTGTTCAGATTAAAATACAGCGATTTATATAGATTGATTGTACGGCCTTGACACTGGCTTTACTGTAGACATTTATAATTTTGGTAAAAATGCATGTACCTGATGAGGGTTGTGGTAATGTATAGAAGGTTTTTGAGAAAAGCTGTCCTTGAACCGTCGGAAAATGGAGGACTATGAAAAAACCAAAACATGTGTCCGCTTAGTAAGGGTGAAAGCCCTTTATAAGATCGTTATGTCCGTCTGTCTGTCTGTCCGTCTGTCCGTAGCTCCGATAACTTTTGAACGGAAAGACATCGAGACTTGAAATTTTGAACGTAAACTCCTAACGTCAAGGGACAGGACGAGTTCGAAGATGGACACTGTGACATCGTCATCTGTGACGATGACGTCGTCACAGTGACGAAAAGTGGCGAAAAAGTGTCACGTGTCAATTTTGACATCTGACACATCGTTTTTAACTATTTATCAACGAGGAATTCGAAAATTCCTGTCATTTTGCACTTGGACGTCACCTGTGACGATGACGTCGTCACAGTGACGAAAAGTGACGAAAAAGTGTCTATGTCAATTTTGACATGTGACACATCATTTTTAGCTATTTTTCAATGTCGAATTAAATGGTGACCTCCATTTTGACCTCAGAGGTCATCTAAAGGTCATAGGGCATATATATGTCAATTTGACAGGAGATTTAACCCCGAATTCAATGGTGACCTCCATTTCTTTCACCCCTTGGATACATGCGTTGTAACGGTTTATTTTTAATAAATTGAGTAGATGCTCTTTAAAGTGAATAAATTAAAATTCCTCGCATTAAAACCGCTGCTTTACATGTGGAAGATATATATTGTTGGCGGAAACCGTTTTCGTATTTAACTAGACATTAATTTGAACCAGGTTTTTTTTTAGATTTTAAACTTTTCTGAATTTACAGGTGAAAATGTCATTACTTGGCAGCTTAATTGTTGTCATTCTTCTGGGCCATTGCATGACAGCCCAATCATCAGACACTTGTAGGCTTGGGTTAGTGGAGCGCAGTGTGCGTGAAAGACCTCCCTTTGACCGTGATTGCCTGTATCGTGACGGATGGATATGTTGGAACAGTGGTATGATAGAAATCTGTTATGATATTTTTTAATCAACACAGTTTTTAAACTCTTTCGTTTAATAATACTTGCATAATTGTAAGAGGTGGGAGGATAACTAATTTGGATAACTAGTCCAAGACAAGGCTTATCAAGTCATTAAATTTGTGCGTCTGAAATTCCCTTACCGTTTTATTCTTCTTGTTGTCCGGGGGGAGTCAAGATCTGCTAACCCTGTTTTTCGGCGTGTTATAATCATATCTTTGACATACATGACAAATGTTTTGTTGAAATATGTAAGTTTTTTTAGTCTAACTTCAACGCCGGGAAGCTTTTTATTAAATATAATATATACACACTAGTGTATAAGCCCGTCTTAAAGACGAGCGGAATTCTAGATTCATTTATTTAATATAAATGTATTAGAAATCCAAAAACACCGTCCAGCAGCTCCCATGCTATATGTAAATTTCCGTAACATTTATGAACTCTGCTTGGTTGAGAGATTAGAACCACTCCCTCTAAGTTATGTCACAGTACAAAACCTAAAGTAACAGTGCCACTTTTTTGGGGTGGAGCCAATATATGTATTCTCAGTAATGTTTTTGTTGTCTGGTATTTGCCTCACTAAGAAAAATAGCCTGGCACATTTGTAATGAATTACAAAAACTATTTTAATATGCAGTTAAACTGTTATATCGTATATATTATATATCATATTATATCATATATATTATATATGTTACGGCCTGTAAATACTACAGGAATCCCTAATATTAACTAATATTTTGGTAAGATTACTGCCGTAAAATAAACTTGTTTTCTTCTTATCATTGCGATGTCTAACCGACTGTTTTTTGTTAACGTATTTATTCATGCTTTGTATTTTCCTTACTAAGAAAAAGTAGAAGCTAAATTCTGTTAAACGAGACTGCTATGGATTATAATTCCGTAAATATACAAAATTGCAGATTTTTTATGCATCAAATCCGAAAATCGCTGTGATGGTTGGCCTCACTGCCCGCATGGGGAAGACGAACGGTCGTGCGATGACAAAGAGTATTTACCATGTCCCGCGGGCAGCACTAAGTGCGGAAACACAGATATCTGTGTACAAAATACTAAACACTGCGATCATCAGGATGACTGCCCTGGCGGGGAGGATGAAACTAATTGTCCCTGGAGCACCCCAATATCACCTCTGCACTGCCCTATTGGGAGATTTGGTTGCGATGGAATGTGCAAACCTGCTTATCTGTATTGCAACAAAAGGTACGACTGCTTCGATGAGACGGATGAACCCAAAAACTGCGACACTTCTAGAGTTTTTCAAGTAAGTTTTATACCCTTGACATATTGATACTTGCATAGTTGACATGAGAGCAGGGCAGTATAAGTACATGCCGTCGATTAAATTTTAAAAAGTGCAGCGTGTACTTACTTTTAGAAAGCCCCAAGTACACATAAAAACTAGTCTAAAGTGCAACCTAGCACTAAAATTGTCAACTAATTATGCAATAATGCTTTAATTAATAACATACATACGTATGAGGCTGAAAGATGAAATTCAATATTGTTCGTCTTAATCACAACGAGGAGTCACAACGAAATTCTGATTTTAACCCAAACGTTTTGTACGAGTCTCCAAAAAGTATTGGCAACATATGGCTGAAATCAGTGTGCGAAATTATTAATGTAATCTTCATGTACATTTCGTCATGGTAAGTTAATTAGATAACCAAATATGACGTTAGCTGCTTCAGAAGTCTAGATTGGTTTTGTTTTGGGCCAAAAGGTGACACTAAAACGGATATTTTTGGCAGAGAGAGAAATATTTAATCACGTCGCTTTTCAAAAATAAGCTTGGAGATGGAACACTTAAGCAGAAAACATGCTTCGGCATATTTACTAATCGAAACATATCAAATAAGTAAGAAATTAAACTTCTAGATGCTCGTTTTCAACGATTTGGCTGAAAAGGTCACCTGCGCCCATTATTGATAGAGTAATTAACAAAGAAGTTCGTCGACACAGTAGGATTTCAGCTCCAAAACTCAACTGGCTTTTGAGAACAAACTATGGAGTAAAGAAATAAAACAATACGGTGAACAGTCAAATTCATGCCATGGAGTTTAAAGGTCGAGTAGCCCAATGGACGTGTGGGCCTCCAAACGAAATTAACTAAGGCAATTGGAATTGGCTAAATACCGCTAACTGTAAGTTTTTTAATGGATGAAAAAGAGTCTGCTGGTCTCACAGAAGCCCTATTTGTTTATTCTGATCGCATTCGATGGTTCAAGTCTGACGGATGCATAGTTAGGATCAAAAAAACGAATGCTTGCATCCCACATTGAACCAGAGAGGCGGGTGGATTACGGTTTGGGGTTATATGTCCAGGTCGGCGTGTAAACTGGTTAGTAACGCCTAAATTATAACCAATCAAGTCCATTTAAGAATTCAAGTCTAAAAACTTGTTCAGTTCACTAAATAAATGCTGGAATTTATAGTTCCGACTTTTATGAAGAGTTTCAAAATTGCCCATTTTCGTCTATTTCCGACTTGGCGAGGTATAAAGTTCGCCTTTTGGTTGAACTTCTCTTCATACCTCACATCATTACGATATTTGCCGTAAGTTTCGGTGTTATTGGTGGCGGTGTGCGAGCTTAATTTTTTTCGGAGTTCTGTGGTTTTGTTTTTGTTTAACGTTTACATGATATGATAAACTGAGTCATTTTTGCAATATCTTCGTTTTTGAATTGGTGAAACGCCAATCTGGCGATCCATGGAAAAATGGAACGCCAAAAATTACATGGAAAAACATGGCCTTACGCCATGTTCTTATTAAAGTTGATAGTATTTTTGTAGCATTGCACAATTGTTTTTACGTATACCTGATTTAAATATCGTCTCATTTTGGCTACTGGCTACCTACAGGAGTAGTGTTTACATTTCTAAATTATACATATTAAACACATACCTATAAGCGTGGGTTCGATTTGTTGTGCAACCGTGGAACCGCTGGTTGCCGGGACAGCGGTAGGCAAAATCCGGGAACGCTGACCCAAAAAAAAAAAAAGGTCCTCCAAAAACTACGGGGACTGCTTCAGCTGCTTCAGTATATACTCTCGAATTTTTACATGTTCATCATTCCAGGAATCCCGTTTTTTATCAGGGAAATATATTTCCAGTTATTACAAATTTCTTGATATAAAGCAGATTTGGGCTTTCTTTAAATACAACGGAATAATTCCAGTCCTTACAAATAACTATGCATGGACTTCTCATTGTATAGGAGCCATACCTTGTCATTGTTAGGCCTGGTTGATCTGCGGTACCGGGCAGGGTATTCCCAGGGTTATGTTGGATTCGGTGTTTTGGGTTCTACGGGTTGTAAATGATTAAAACCGAAGGGTTTTATCATGCAATATGTAACCCTCATGCTATGCATTAACTGCAATATTTAAACTTGAAACCACCTCTCGTACATTGTATCATTAAAACCATGCAGCTTATTTCATAATTATTTATTTCGATCCCGTTTCCCGGAAAATCGGGATCCCGTTTCCCGGGAAATCGGGATCCAGCTTCCCGGGAAATCGGGATACCGTTTCCCGGGAAATCGGGATCCAGTTTCCAGGAATATCAGCATCCCGTTGCCCGGGATATGAGCATCCCGTTTCCCGGGAATTTCAGCGCAGAAAATTCGGGATTGCAACCCCTCAAACTTTTGTTTCGTTCTGAGTGTACTCAAAGGCAGATGCGGCGACGCTCGTAATGTTAAGCATGATTAAAATGAACGACAATTCGTTTAGGCCTCTGCGCGTGGAGCAAACCTGACAATTGATCTATTAAAGGTAGTGCGCTTAATAAAGCGCCAAGAGCTTAATAAAGTGCTGGAGCTTTATTAAGCGCCTTCGTGGAGCTTTATTACCTTACCCGGCGTATCATGAGAACTATTCAGCTATTGAATTAATCTTGTCCGTCTGTTAACGAGTTTTTTGCATCAATTGATGCTAATAGAAAAATCCCAGCTCCATTACATTGTGTATCATCAACTTAGGAGCACCATTGGTATTCCTTACAATCGGTAACAAAATGGTGCAATTGCGGGATGTGATACAAATCGGACAAATAGTGCAGAATAGCCTGGGAAAATGATTGTGCAATGTTGACAACTGTTTTTCAAAGTTAAATAGGACAACGAAACAGTACTATGGGTGCAACTTTCTATTACATTTAAGTAATAAAGTAACAAGCAATGAAGTAACAAGTAAATCGGTCTAAAAACTTATTCTGCACGTTGGTGAAAAGTTGTATGCAAATTATTGTTCCAGGGTGAACTACGTTAGATAAGTTTATGAAGCCCCTCCGTTAGGGGCCCCCCTTACACTTATGTAGCTCCGGAGAAGCTAAATTTTGTTGTGTGATTTTAAATGTTCTCCAGCACCAACGCAGTCACTAATGGGAATTTGTAGCTATAAAGCTGCTCTACCTATGTATCCCCAGGATAACAAATCACCGTCAATGTCAAATGAGGTGGGTCAAGACGTGTTTATAAACATGGAGGTTAATTTAGCTCCGCTGAATTAAATCAAGCTCTAGCCCGCTTAATAAATCTTCCAGACGATGTATTAATCCCCGAAGGTGCTAATTATTCTCCAGAGTCCGTTCTTCGGCGCCCCAGTTATTAAGCTCCTTGGGGCTTTATTAAGCGTATAGTTCTTCTAACTGCAGATGCAATTCCTACAATATCTTGGTACGAATTTTCGGGTACCCTTTCGTCCAGCGGCAGTGTAAACAAGCAGCTCATCAACGAAAGAATTAATTTGTTATTTCGCAATTTAACATTTGCCAGATTCACAAAGCGTTTAGGCGCTTAGGCGTTTAAACCGCGTCTTTTCGTAAACCGGGAAGGTCCACAATAGCCTTTAGACAGAGGAAAATACGGAGAAACTATTATTTTTCAACATTGATTTCCTGCTCTAAAATTTCATTACCAATGTATGTATATAATTCGTACCCACCTAGTAGGGCCTATTGTAATGACCAATACATAGACTAATGTAACCTTCCCAGTTCATAAAAATTTTGAAAAATTAACAATATCACGAGAAAGCCCATAGACTTCTAAAGAGACAAGTTTTCGAGTTTTTGAATTCGACCTAAAATTCGAAAATTTACAGAATTTTTAAAAACCCAGGTTTCGGCTGGACAACAGTTTGAACTTCATGTCACGCGCTCTAATTAGTGCATTAGGAAAAATTCAAAAATATATGTATGCTTATTTTTTGTGCTGAACAAAATAAAATTGGTCCCATTGCACACTGGTCCGGATTAGCTTATTGCTTGCCAAAACCTATAACTTTCGAACAAATTGATTTTTTCGAATTCTGTCTTCGGGAATCGAGATATGAAGTTCGAGGGGTATACGTCATAGAAGATTCATTGATAGCCACACCCCTTTGGGGGTGTGGTCAAAGCCAAGTAATTATTTTCTCGCGTTACCCCATCAAGTGGGGTATCATAAGAAAGGTCTCATCAAGCTCTATACAATTCAGCAATAACATTTGGACATCATCGGCACACCCACCGCCAGGGGGTGTGGTCAAAATGTAAATTTCAAAGTTTTGTTTCGCTGCATTTGACGATGTATTTCATCAAATGGCAATATTCTATAGTTTTATTAAGTATTTCTGCCCTCTGACCTCATTAACAAAGAAAGCAGGGCCAAAATGAAAAATTTCGGCTTGGCTGCTCAGGAGGCCCCCACGTCATAAAACTCTCCCCTTGGTAATAAATTTTTTAGAGGGATGTGTTTTACCATGTTCCCTTCCCCAAGGAGTGGGCAAAATATTTTGAGGCGATTGTGTTATTTGGAACGCTCAAAAATTTCATACCTCTCAATGATTGGAGCAGTCCAGATATTTTGATTTTGCAACTTGTCTTAGCATAAATTCAAATTTCTCTGTCAATTTGCAAAAGGGGCAAAAAGGGGCAGCAGTTTTTGTAGATGGGACATAAGGGTTTAATAACACATTAACGGTTTCTCGAAATACCACAGGACTAGACAGGATTTTCAACTTGAAGTTTTTCCTATTTAGCCCAATGTTATAGGGCAAGTTTAGGCATACGCCACGCCATAGCCATTTGAACAATACGAATGAAACTTTCCAAAATTGAACATCTATCTCAAAGGTACTGAAGAGGGTAGTTTGTTTTCGAATCCGTGAGAATAGGTTTTGGCCAACTAATTCAATATTCTGGACCTCAATGCATTGAGGTCTGAGTTTTACACGTAAAAGACTTGCATTGTCAGATCAGGACCTGAGCCCTCCTTGAATGTCTAGTGGCTATTTTTCAGTTGAGTGCGGTTCGGGAGTTTCACAGTCTGCTCGATAACTTCCAAAAATATTTTTTAACACGAAATTTCACCCCCCCAGGAAGAAAAATCGCGTTTTGGACCAAATCCAATTTACGCCCAATAAAAAAATCACAGAAGCACTATGATGGCTGCGGTTGACGTTTTTGAAATTTATATGGATAGTCTCGACTGATGAGGCGTGAATATGGTCTCTTACAGGTTTTTCTATTTTATTTAGCCTAGGCTAAACAAAATTGTACAATTGAAAAATTTTCCTGTCTTTTCAAAATATTTGCTTTTATTTTTCAAGAGCGTACCGGATGATCAGCGCCGGGCTTCTCAGGGGTCTATCTTTAGTTGGCGTGAATTTACCAAGTTCTTCTCTTTCAGGGGCGGGCAAGATACTTGGTCAAGATACAAGATAAAAGATACAAAATACAAGATAGTATCTTTATCTTGTATCTTCGTCGCCTGATCAGAGAAGTATCTTGTATCTTGTATCTTTTAGAAAGTCGAAAGTATTTATCTTGGGTATGTATCTTATCTAGATACGCCTGGCAGAAAAGTATCTTAAGAGAGTTGGCAAGATACAAGATACTTTTTCTCAAAATTCCGTCAACTTAATTAATTTTCTTACTGCCGACAGTCAATTTGTCGTACATTTGTACACATACATATACATACGTTGAATAATATGTACATGATTAGGCTGAACTAGTGTATAGATCTTATAGGGTTAAGTTTGAATAAGCAGGGAATATTGTCAAAATAATATGTTTCTTAGGTAGAGTTCTAGTTTTTCGAAATTTAGAAATTTTTAGAAGTACATATAAGAACTCGCAACAAAATTTGTAAGATGATTATAGAATGATTTTAAATTGTGTACTTATTAAATTTTTTTCGTTTAAATGATTAAACATGACTAATTGGGCATGCATACCAAGCTAAAAAAAGAAAGTATCTTATCTGGTATAAAGGTATCTTAAGATACATATCTTGTATCTTGTATCTTGACTACTCAATTTTTAGGAAAATATCTTGTATCTTGTGTACTTGAACAAGATGTATCTTTTATCTTGTATTTTATATCTTATCCTAGGAAGTATCTTATCTTGTATCTTACGACCAAAGTAGCTTGCCCACCCCTGTTCTCCTTACATCTTAAAGACGTAAGTCCGATGTTTACTGTAAGGGCACGGGACATTGTTTTGTTTAACCCGTTCATTTGTAGGGAAAATTTTCTTTGGGTCCGGCATTATTTTGGACAAGTTTAGGTTGTCCGCGTATTCATAATGCTTTATGACCTTTCTGACCCTTCCTTTCCACTTTTGTTTCACCCATCCGAATTGCCAGTGTCAGTGGATCATTTTTTGGTACGGTCGACCATCGTGCGATCAGTTCCGATTTTTAGTGAGCAATTGAAAAACGTTGATTTTTTTTGTTTACAAAATGTTGCTAAAAAATTGCAACAGGCTGTCTCTTCTGATCTGTCATTCTGACACCTTGGGCACACAAAATTTCGAATTATGGTTACTAATAAGCAATTGCATGGGCATTTCAATAAAACATAATACAAATGTCTTACATAACTCCTACTAACTTTTTTGGTGAACGGAAGGCGTTGGTCATTACAATTGGCCCTACTTGGTATATCACCTGATTTTGTAATACCGACATAATGCTAAAAAAACAAACATTGACAGATATCAATTTGTGCTGTGCTGGGTCTGTAAGTCAGTCAGTGCTGGGCGTAAAAAAATCAAATAAATCGGGCTGAAAGCTAGATCTCACAAGCGAACAGACGAATTAAATAAATGAAAGCAGGCGTTCATAAAAAATGTCAACAAAGCAAAGTGACGACTGGTTGACGCAAAACGTGAGGTTAATTAGCTAAGAAATTAAGGTACATTTCTTCCTAGCGTTCTGTCGAAGCAACTCTTACATATGGTAGACCGGAGTGCACAGTGGAGCGGGGGGGGGGTGTAATAGAAAGTCAGGACTGGCGGACCTTTTTTTTAGGGTCCATCATTTTCCGGGATCGGGTGTACTCCGGTTCCCGGGACAGACACACAAATCGAACCCACGCCTATAAGTGCACATGGTTTATCGCCTATAAAAAGGAACGGTTTTATCAAATTAAACGAAATTTTAACCAGTTTGATATAATGCTCGCTCATAACGGTCCACTAGTTGTCCAGATACACCATTCCTTCCGATCGAGGGAGGAGTTTGTCTAGCGGTCATCATGAAGGCTTTGCCACTGTCTTCCGCCACGCGTTTGATGATTCTGGTCATGACCTGCACAGATCCACGAAAACCTTTGGGTGGCTTTTGTCGCTCGGAATATTCTTTTTTGATTAATCCCCAAGACCGTTCAATTGGGCGGGCCTGAGTTTGGAGCGTTATCTTGTTTCATCACAAAATCAATTTTTTTACTCTGAAGAAAGTCCGTCAAAATCTTGGCGGAATGGGATGTCGCCATGTACGGCCCGAACAAAACATTCTTGTTTTCGATGAAGGGGATCAGTTTGTACAATATGCACTCTTTCAAGTGCACTGTCAAATTTCAGGGTTTGCAAATAATAAATGGTTTAGGAACTTCGCTCCATCATACACTTTTTGGGAACTTTTTCGTTGGATTAGAATTTGTACTTATCTTGTACATTTTTTTGCTAGTACATGAGTAGCACTTTACGCCATTAACACTTTCAGGATCCATTGCGTTTCGTCAGGCATCACTCTCATGCTAAGGGATGTTTTCTTCAATCTCTTTTCGTAAATTTTTTGCGCTTGGTTTTAGCTCAACGTTTTGACTATGGATGTATTTTGAGTCGTTTGTGCTTTATATGTCTACAAGCCCATGTTATTGCCTTTTATATTTTGTACGTTACTAACGTACAAAATCGTCGAGGTCTAATGTAACATTAGGCCTCGACACGCAAACCCGACCTGCCACAGCATTATCTTAAAAATTATATTCCTCAGAAACGATTTCTCCAATTTCTTTAGCACTTTCTCCGATGCCACTCGGACTGGCCGACCACTTGGTTTTTTGATATCAGGATTTCCACACTCATCGTACATCTCCATTATATGTCTTTCGTTGCATTCCTTCACTTATAAAAAAAGTACGAGTATTTTTTCGATCTTTGAAAATCACTTCGTATGTTTGGAAAACACGTTTTGCGACTTCTTCCGAATTTTTTCTCTTATTTTTAGACGAGTAGAGATTAACCAATTTTGTTTTCGGATACTTTGGGCTAACTCAATTTTTTATAAGACGTAATTAGTGCTAAATTTTAACTGCCACCAAATTATAGTAAACCACGTGGGAAAAATGCAACTTTCTTTAGTGGTATGTGTTCATATGGAATAAATACGAGGGCTCATTTTTAAGTACCTGGCCTGTACATGAAGGGAAGTCATTTCGCCCAACTTTTTTCATTAAATGTTAAGTACCATTGATCGATACACTATAGAATAAGGTATAAACCAAAAAAATTTCAGATTTCTACGTTTGATATTGACTTAGATAAGAACCATCAAAACTTGTCCTCGAAAAATGCCCAGAATCAAACGGACCATGCCGTATTTATTAAAGTTTGTTTTTTTTTGCTCGAGCTAGTAAAGTTTATCATTCCCGATGTGACTTTGCTCCATGCTTTACTAAAAGTTTTGTTAGAGCATTTTTAATCTCAGAATCAGTTTCTCCTAAATCAATTGGAGAAAAATCTTCTCAGTAATTTATAAACAATGTCCCAAAAATGGGAAATCTTAGTGAGGATTGGCACAATTACAATATTAAATACATTTTGGTTGCAGAAGGTTTGCATCACAGCTCTCGAACAATTTTACACTGCAAAAATCGTCAATCTTTTAAAATCCACTTGGGAAAAATCATTCAATAAAGAATTTAATTAACTTACCACACGCCAGATTAAAATTGTCAATCCCATAACTTATCCTTAGTTTGAACATTAAATTTGGACAATCATTTTATAGGCCGTTAAGGAGAATATAATAAGGTGAAATATCAGGTTTTCCACAAATTCTCAACCAATCTTATCCAACAAAATTCTATAATATACCAAAATACTCGTATGATCAAGACCGATCGATTGTCACCCCTATGGATGTGGTGTGATCACTTCATGGGGGTCGTCCCCAAGACCTACCACTTTTCCCTATTCACTCTTGACAACGCGTCGCAACCACACTTTTAGAAACCTAGTATTTATCCAATACCTGTGGTATACATACATATCTACATATATGACTTTACCGCCTTCGTATTGAACCCCAATACCAGGTTGGTACTAGCATAATACTTTGCCGGAATACTTTCCATACTTACCGGAATTAGATTCTTACCTACTCGGTATTGTTCCAATACTAAATCATTACTAGAGTTATATATCTATACCGATTTTGTTTAGAGTGCACTAAAAAATACCACTTTCCCAAATTCCAAAAAATTTTATTCTTTTTCCTAATAATAATGCCTTCTGTAAGTATGATAGTTCTCCATAACTACTTGTATGCCTCCTTGGTAAATCTGCTTCCTGATTGGCTAATTAAATTCAAACTCATGTCAACAACCAATCAGAATGCTGTCATGGAAATTCAACGGGACGGACTTTTGTAAATTATTATGTAGATGGCAGTAATATTTAGCTCATTAATAATTTGTATTAATTTTTTGGATTTCAAACTTGAATATCTTCGTCAATTTTTATTTAATTGTGGTCATCTTGATATCAAAATTTGCAGAAAAATATGGTCTAATAGGTTTTGAATAAGCGGGGCTTCTAACTTTATTCAGTAATTAACAATAAATTTAAATGTGTTTCTAGGACATATCTTGGGGGTGATGTAAATACATATATACTTAGTATTTTTTTGTTGTGGTGTTTGTTTCACTAAGGAGGAGAGGACCTTCATTTGTAATTCTGATATTTTGATGTATTTTGGATATTTGGCAACCATGGGTGAGTGGTGGACAACCCTAGAATGGTTAGATGCCATGGCCCCATGTGCGTCCGCCACACCCCCTCATACGTGTAAAAAATTCATGTTTTCATTTGTTTAATCTACCGCCAAGACTCCGATTTTGCACTCATTTGAATATTTTTAACATATTATCGGTCACAGATAGTTGTTTTATCATATCTAATATCAAAATTACGCTTTTGGAAATTTTGAAAATTTTCGAAAATTTCCTGAACATAGGTATGAATTTAAAAAAATGTGAAATTTCAAAAAAGTTGAGATTGCTCTTGGGTATGATAGTAAAACTATTTGGGACCAATATTTAATATGTTAAAATTATCCAAATTAGACAAAAATTGGATATTAGGGAACAGTTTAAGCAAATGAAAATAAGCGTTATTTCGCATTTTTTGCACCTTTGATGGGGTGTGACGCAAATAAGGCCATGGCATCTAACCATTCTAGGGTTGTCCACCACTCACCTATGGCTACCAAATTTCCAAAGGACATCAAGAATCATAATTACAAGTGGAGGTCCTCTCCTCCTAAGAAAAAACTACTTGCACCTGTCGTAGCAATTTTGCTTCTCAACAGTTAATCACATGGTGTTGGGATATGTGAATCAATTAATTCCTACTAACTTTTTATACTACCAGGTGAATAGCATTGCTGTGAATCCATATCTATATATTGAGGAAGGAAAATTTGACCACATTCAGATATCTTGGTGGATGGATCATGTGAATTCTCCCGATATTCAGTTCCTACCGCAATTGTGTGACACAGATTCAGGGATGTGTACAAATTCTACATTGTGGGTTTCAGAATATTCCGCCTTGATTAATCCTACCACGATCCCAACAGAAATACTTCCATTCTGGAATTACGAGATATCAGTATTTGTGAAGATTGGCGACAAAATTTATCCCCATGCAATATCAAAAAAATTTAAAACGATCGGATCCGGTAAGAAAATACGATGCCAACTGTCCTCTCCTATCTTAATGCGTGCAACATAAAGGGTGTTGATTTAATTCGATCACACTTTGGAAATAATTCCCTGTTTTTTGTTCCTTGTTCGTTTGGAAATAATTCCTTGTTCTTTAGGCTAGCAAAGTATGTAGGCAACATTTTGTGCACATAATACTTGGCATTCATATTTTGTCCCTTTGGTATAATGTGAAGAGGTGTTACCCCACGCGGACAAAATCCACCGGCTACCATAACTTTCACCTCGTTTTTTTCATCCAAATGGTCACTTCTTCGGAGAATTTCACCAAATTTAAGACGGTCGTCGATGTTTTTTGGGACATTAGGGGTTCCTTGGTTAGCTTATAGGCGCGGCCACCCCATTTTGTGGACTTGACAAATTTGTGCACTGTAGTGAAGTCGATTTTCTTTGGTTTCAGTTTAAAGCGTTTTGAGTTATTTAATTCGGTGGCACAATTTCTCACTGAACTTCCTGTTTTCTGGTGAAGTCTGTGTTTAATCATTCTTTTTGTGATAGGGGAGAGCTTTGTGGGTTGTCTAGGTCGCTTTAGATCCTTGACAAAATTTCTGTTCTTCCATTTCCACACTGTTCTTCTGCTACATCCCAATTTTTCTGCAATGTCTATATCTTTTAATTTCTCCTTGCCCAAAGTTTGTATCTTAATTCGAAGATGTTCACGGGTTTCAAGTGTTTTCTGCCCACACATTATGAAAATTTCATCGAAAAATATTAACAGGTTGAAAGGTTACAGCTGAATTTGTCTCTGACGCGCGCGCGAATATCGATGTGATCAAATTAAATCAACACCCTTTCTATGCAAGCTATGTAAATTTAATGAAAAATGTGTCTACCCGGGTTTTACTTTACCCACCTCTTGAGCTTAATCTCCGGACCATTGGGTAAAATGAGAAAAATGGCAAAATGGGTGGGTACTGGGGAAAATGCTTCTGAAGGGTTACAGCAATGTGTCAGGCTTCAGAGTTGCCAATTCTCCATTTATTATTCTCCTCTGTTATTTAACAAAAAATATTTAACAAATCAGTTGAATTTGGATTTTGCAACAAATTAAATTTTAAATAATTTTAAATTTTCTATTTCCAATGAAATTATGTTTTAAATTGCCAGTTGATTGCATATTTTATTTATTACTGATAAATTACAACTGCCATTACTAAATTTGTATCATGCAACGAATTACTTTAGGTTAAATGTATCTCAACGTCGAAAGTGTCTAAGCTATTCAAAGTTTTATAATACAGAATATTGTACGGATTAATTGATTCAGTGTTAATTCACTAATCAAGTACATGGCAGACAATATTCGTTTAGCCCCATTCAAGTTTGTCGAATTTTTCTACTTCCCTAGAGCTTGTTTTGGGAGTGGAAAACCCCATTTTCCCCACCCCATTTTACCAAGATTATTTTCCGAGGTAAAACCCTCGTGTGTTCGCATCAAGATTGAACCACAAGATTGGACCACACTCACAGAAATTGGGAGATAATTGGGAGTTAGACCTATATGACTATACCGGATTGGTGATAAATTTCATCACCGCGGGTGACGAATTTATCTCCACCGATGATAAATATACCACTAGCGGTAAGGAGTTTATCACTAATCCGGTAAGGTCATATACGTCCAAATCTGGTGATAATCATTCCCCAATTTTTGTGAATTCAGCCAGCTCTACGGGGCTACCCTAAAATTCTTCAAATGCACGTTCTTTTGCTTAATAATAGAGCCTGGAATACCGTACAATCTGAAGATAAGGTCTGACGGATGGAGCGCTATATTGACATGGAGTCGACCAAGTTATATCAACGGCTACTTTGGTAGTTATGATGTAAAAATCACTCCTGATATACCACTCGGATTCTACTATCATGTTTCCAGTAATGCTACTGATAACCGCATAGAAATCCCAATGATAGATGAAATGTTTCAATCCGGAGTAAACTACTCATTTACGGTATGCTATTCTCCGTAGCTTTAACATCACACATGTATTTGGAAGATATATTGTGTTATAGGTATCAACATTAAGAAGAATTAATATGGGTGAATCTAAACATAGAAGCAAGTACTCATTGCCTGTGTACAGAACATTTCAAAACGTCTCTATGGTGCGGCCTGGATTTAAAATTATAGGTATACTGATCAGAAAAAATAAATTAAGTCAAATAAATGTTTAGCTTATCAATCATTTTTGAAATCGTAGAACTGACGGACACAACAATAGAACTAGAATGGGAATCAGAAGGGGATTCAGTTGAGTCTTATTTCGTGAAAGTTATAGCTGTAGAATATTCACAATTGTTTGAAAAAGCGGATTATACTAAGAAACATCTTCATGGCAAGTCCATGTTTACTTTTGCGTTGTTTATATTTATTATTTACATAATTTTATAATAATCCTGCTTTTCAGTATCCCGATTAAATCCTCAAACAATGTATAATATTTCGGTTACCTCGGTGTTTGATGGCGTTGCGGGGATAACCGTGTGGGAAGTAATAAAGACATTTGGTAAGCTTTTTAATCTACTTTATTTCTCGAATTTCAATTACTTGCCATGTTGGCTATTCTCTGTGACAATTTAAAAAACATCAGTGCAGCCTCATATAGCCTGAGTCAGATATGAAAATTTATAATTTCCTTTGATATTCCACATTGATACAAAGCTATGTAGTTTTATGGGGTGCGCATAAACTATGGTATCACGATTCTCACGCAGCGTATCATACCTGCGCGGGAATATACAAAATTCAAAACTAGATGCGTTCTATGCGTAATTTAACAGGGTACAAGGATCAGAAGACCAAATTAAGTTATCTCAATCGGCTGAGAAATGATAGCCAAAGAGCCACAACAACTTGAAAGTGTAATTTGCCACTCGTATAAAAATGCGTTGTTTCTTGAGGGGAAAAAAATTTGTAAACATTTTCTTGTCGAAGGAATGCACACTGCAACAATTAATCGTACATGGAATAAGGAAACGCTTATTTCAAAACATAATTTGGTCATGCTGCTAAGCTACCTAGGTAGAGTCGTCGTTAGTGGTGAGGAGCTTGGACAACGCATTACTAAAAACCCACACAATTCGAGACGCTTAACAGCAGCCAGGTTAGGATTATCAAAACGAGGTGCGCGGTATATTAATGCCAATAAGTTTGGCTTCAAGATAAATAAAGCAAAATTTGTCAAAAAATTTAAATTGGGACATAAGGTCATGCCAAAGCTAGGTGCCTGAAAATTTGTTAAAAAATGCTCGAGAAAAGTACAACTAGATTAACCGTTACGGACTACGAAACTAGTAACCTATGGATCCCGAAGGTGTTATTGCCGTGACATACAACTCATTAATTAAATAAAATAATACGCAAACAAATTATAAATTTAGACATAAGAGAAATTTCCCTAAAAATATCTGACTGGGCTTGCTCTGGATGAAAATGGAAGGGTTTCGTAATCATCCAAAATCACTAAGATATTGAGTTCTAAACTTTGCTTGAAGGTATGCATCATGAATAGCTTTATCCCCTGCATCAACAACAAAGGTTGGTTGTTGTGACTTGAAATGACGAGATCTCATTATAGTAAGTGTGACCGACTCTATTCGAACGAATAAAGTTGATTTTGCGGAAAAAAGCATAAATCTCTGGAATTGCTTCCAATGGAGCAATTTTTGGCATTAATCGAGAGAGAGTATTACAAAAATTGGTGGCTACAAAAACCACCGAAAAATCTTCTAGGATTTGCATAGGTGATGCCACAAATAATGAAAGGTGTGGCCGGTATGGGTTGCCCTATAGGGTACCCCTGATTATTGTTTTTTAATTTCACTTCTGATTTGCCTATTAGATACCAATTATTTACAACCTACACACCCAATTTTAGCTCGACTATGCGATTTCAAAAAAAGTTAGGGTCTCCCCATCGGTTCACTTCATATGAAAATTTTAGTTCGATTGGATGAGTTTGAAAAATTTTGAAAACTCGGTGTGGATCACTTAACAGGATCCCTACAGATAAAATATTTCATCCTTATTTCACTTTATATTCTTTCATTAGAATTCAATAACTACCTTCATGCCGAATTTCAGCTTCGTAGCACTATTTTGAAATTTTGGTGTATAATATTCCCACAGCCCTATATTACCCCCCACGGGTGAACCACTTGACCAATAGTGCCCATCTTCGAAACTAGTCTTTCATTTTTCATTCTTTAAGCGTGCGCCAAATTTCAACTCGATCGATTGAGTAGAACGGAAACAGACTTGTAGACAGATAGGCGACAGACCAAAGCGCTTCCATAAGCCCTGACTCGGGCTAAAACGTCATATATTTTGATGTTCTGATGATTTTTATTTAATTCAAACCCTAACATTTACAACTAAATTTCGTAATTTAGAAGTTGGATAATCATTACAGAATTTTGTCTAATGTAGGAAAGCGTCCAAATATGGTCGAAGGCTTCACGGCATCTTGTGTTGGGCCTACAACCGTCCGTTTTACTTGGTCTGCTGTTCCTGGTGTAACCATGTATCAACTATTTATTTGGAAGGACAATATGGAAAATCTCCTTCCAACTGGTACATTACTAATTTTGATATACTAAATCTTATCGGCACTATTCAAACAAATTAAACTACAATAATTGTACCTATTTAACAGAGATAATCGTGACTAATGGACATATTCTAGAAAACATGGAAAGTTGTTCAACGTATTACTTTAATATGGTCGAACTACAAGGAAAGGTTATGGGAACTCCGATTCCAACTCCACTTATTGTCACGACTGGATTTAACGCCAATTCGCCACCAAAATTTGTGAACGTTAATTTTAGACCCAACGACCCACACCAGTTGATTCTTAGCTGGGCAGCTCCGTGTCCAGTCCCTGATAAAAATTTAGATTACCAAGTTAGTAGAACATATAATTCAGATATTTTTCAACTGCTTTATTCTCGGACATATGATGAATTATGCAATAACTGCCACACTCTGAATTAACCTTAATTGTGAATACTCCAAATATAAAGCATGGGCAAGTTAGAAGTACTACACTTATCATAGAAATTTCATAATGTGATAGAAAACTAACGGAAGTACATTCACAATTTTTTACATATGTTCTCTAATATGTAGAGTACCCTCCATTGCAAGGTTCTTTTGGCTACCAAGGGGAAGGTAGGGATGTTTTCCCCAGTTTTGGCCTTTTATATAGTTTTGCACTGTTCTACGACCTTCAGTCCTACCCTTGTGTTGGTACCGTTTTGACTCGTTTAACTTCTTCACCACTTTTCGTACAGAACCAGCACATTATTCTTTCAATTTTCTTCTGATTTGTGTTTGAGGTGTATGTACGTGACAACTTGTTGGCCATGTTGGACCTGCTTGAATTGGAGAATTGACCCACTACAGAATGGTATTCGTACATACTTCTATTTTCGGCCCATTAATTCCTCTTCAGCATAGTCTCTAAGTCGAGGAAAAAAATAATTAGTTTGATTGGTTGAGTAGAAATTATTTTATTAACATTTTTGTAAACAAAAACAGGTGTAGTTCTTATAACTGGCCCACTCTTTACTATCTGGCATAACGTCGTACTAATTCTATAAAGACCGAAGTGCAGTCGATAGTTAATTTTAAAAAGACCGAAGTGCAGCCGATGATTAATTTTAAAAAGACCGAACTACAGAAAAAAAATTCTAAAAAGACCTAAGTGCAAGCATGTATTTACTTATGGCTATATCTTGCCAAAACGATTCTTCACATATCGCGCGATTTAGCCATAAGTAAATACATGCTTGCACTTAGGTCTTTTTAGAATTTTTTTTCTGTAGTTCGGTCTTTTTAAAATTAAGCATCGACTGCACTTCGGTCTTTTTAAAATTAACTATCGACTGCACTTCGGTCTTTATAGAATTAGTACGACGATAAGTAAAGTAAATTGTTTGGAGGTATTGCTAGACAGGGTAGAAAACGGCTATGGTCTGAATTTTATAATTAGTTCCTTTTTTGTACGTATTACTTATGGCGAGCGGGGACTAATTATAAAATATGGACGATACCTAACTCTAATATACCATAGATAGGTCTGTTTCAATTCATTATACTGATCTATGTTAAAGCACAATCCCTTTAAAAAAATCTTGCTGGATGATACATCTATGAAGCTACGCCACTCAGCTTACCTAATTGAAAATGATTCAAATTTCTTATTACAAGCTTCCATTTGAAGCTATTGGTACTTTGAATCAATTATCCGCTGTCCATGACTGTTTCAAAATTTTACACTGCTAACCTGTATCACCCTCACCGGCCAATACCTCCCCAATTTTGTTCACGCTTGGACTAATTGAACTCATCAATCCTACCTCAATATGGATGAATCATACATATGTATGTATGTATGGTGACCACTTCAAGTCAATCAGTCAATCTGATTTGGCTCAATTATGCAGGAAGGTCGAAGCTACGGTCTTGTTGTACCATAACGCCTGCATTACGCTGAAAACTATCAAGCAATACCATGATAACTTTATCTTAATAACCTTACTTGCAGAATAAGTACAATTCAATAAAGAAATCTAAGAAATTTGAATTCTTGGTTTCTTTTTTCGTGGTTTTCGCTGCGGGTAGCGGGTACGGGTACCCGTGCGGGTAGCGGGTAATGAATTCGCTACCCGCGGCAACCCTAACCCTAATACAAAGTCAAATTACAGACTCTATTATACCAAACCTTATGTCGGGCTCCGCAAAGCTGTACTGAAAGGTTTTGTATATCGCGTAGGCATCCTCCAGAATAATTTTATATTGAATTCTGATCGGATAGCTTGCTTAATCAGATTTGTCGAGAATTTTGGCCATTTGGAAGTATTTGAAGTAAACTTCAATTTTAAAATACGTTTACCATAACATTATCGTAAACGTAAAAATACAGGCCTCTTTAATTAAATCAGTATTAGTCTCATCAATATATGTGATTATGTAATTCTTTAATGTTATAATGCTTATGCTTCATTGTTTTGCTTCGTGACCACAAATAGGGTGTGGTTTGCGTTCACGCTACAATAGCTTGAGCCCCACCTACCTGCATTCTATATTATTCGCAACATTTATTAGAACTCTGGTTGATTCCACTAGACGCAGAGTAAGTGTAACTTATTCTTTATTTCTGTAGATTTACCTCACTGATAAACTCTCAGAGGTCTCACACAACTTTGTCGTTCATGGCGGAATCGAGGAACGTCTGTGGTTCGACATACCTAAGAGCTACGGATCCAGTTATTCGTACGTAAACATTTTCTATTTATTTCTTAGCAAATTAACCTACTTCTAACAGGAAAAGAGGAGATTTTTTTAAATTTGCTACTATACTATACGTGCTTGCATGATAAGCTAGACTAACTACATCATCTTGGAGGAAGGAGTATAGATGATTAAAAAGAATTGGAATAAAAATTCATGCATGGTGAGGAATAATTAACAGGTCTAGATGACAAATTTTGACGTACTGTTCAAATTTATGACTAATAGCCAAAATATATCTTACACAATTACTACATACATACCTCTAACAAAATTCAGTTTAGTTCGCTAGTTAGGCAAAAGCTTTTCGTCAAAATTTTTACGGAATCTTCAAAAAAAAAAGATTTTCATTGCACTAATAATATTTAATTCTCAGCAACAATGGTGCGGAACAATTTGACGGGTTGTTATTATAATTATATTGTAAATCAAAAACTAGACTAATAATGCAGACCTGCTCGGAAGATGGTTGTTCGCCTTACACTACCCCATTAAATATTGACGATCCTGTCATCCCATATTTTGAGGACATTCATCAAGAAGAGGATATCTACAATATTATCATAAGATTCACACCCCCGATTCTACCACCACTAGTAGTAAAAAGGGGAAGGTATGTAACCAAATCGTAATAAATATCATTCTACGGCAACTTTTAACATGTGAGCAGACGGCATATCACAGTTTTGTTTTCAGCATTAAATTTGCAATATTGGGTGAATAAGATCTTTGCATACTTCAGTCTGAGCCCTAACTATGGGCTTCTGGACTTGTCATTTCTGTCTGCCCGTGACATGCTAGAGCGCAATGTGTTAACGTAATGGTTGGAAAACCCGTATATTCAAATTATTATTTTTTTCTCAATATTTTTCCATCTTTCATGATTTATTTTATGACCCAAAATATATACCATACAAATTGTGGACGGCCAATACCCTAGGGGTGGAACAGCCTCGCTTGTAGTGGTGTGACTCAAAATTTGATTTTCGATTTCGATTTGCAATTGATAGATTGCAAATTGTAATGCTATTCAGAATTCATATATCTATCCCCTCCATCAATTACAGCGGTTAAAAGTTATATACCTGTAAACATCAATATTTTCCGTCTTGCGCCATGTTTCGACCTCATTTGAGTGATTGGATATGGTGTATGAAGTAGTCTATACTGGGGTATCATCGTAGAAACGAAAATTCCCGGGGTCGAGTCTAGGTCGTAATGAGAGAATATGAAATGAAGTTTGAAAAAATGGGCATATAGACGACCCTTTCATAATCCTCAAATTGAGCTGAACTTCGGTTGAAGATTTTTCTAGAATTGACATTACAGACTACGAAGTAAAAATGTTTTAACCAGAATGGCTTACCCTCATTGATTTTCTTTAGGTGAGGCAAAGCCGGACCCCGTCTCAAAAAGCAAATACGGGTATACGAAAGTTGAGCTTGGCGAAGCAACGGAATCTCATTTTTTGTAGACAAGCCTTTGCCATGTTATACTGTTTTCGAAACAACGGTTTTTCGCTGTCTAGTTTAAAAACCCAAGCTAAAAAGTATAGAAGCAAGAATTTCATCTCAAAGAATTAAATTAAATAAGTCCCCTACCTGCGCATTAAAAAGTTATTAAAGCTCAAAGTTGTTTTTTTTAGAAAACACATATGTGTAAGTCTCTCTTTCCTCAAAAAATCTATGGGCGTACTCACGACAACTTCTTATTTCGCATCGCAACTCATGTAGCAAACTTGCGAAGATCAAAATATTTCTGTCGTGAGAGGTTTCGTAAAATATGACTTCGCAAATCGCAAAACGCCAATTTTGTTATTGTTTCCATGGATTTCTTGAAGTTCTTGCTGGTGATGGTGAGGAAGAGTTTGCGAAGTAAATTTGCAAAATAAGAACATGCCCAATTGCTGGGTAAATTTGCGAAAAAAAATCCCATGGTTTTCCAGCAAAAGTTTTGCGAAATCTCGCATATCTCGCAAAACTTCGTAAGTTATGTTGCTATGCTCAATTGGCGAGATATGCGAGATATGCGAAGGTTGACGTGAGTACGCTCTATGTTTCTGTCCGCCACTGGATCACGTAACAATATTGCTCAAATATTATTCAAAGCATTAGTATTCAAATACTAAAATTCGGCAATATATATAATAAATATTTACTTACCTATTCAATTTAGACCCGTGTACAAAATCTGGTTCTCCAAGGATCCAACTTTCCAAGAACCAAGTTCGATTAAAGAGTTCGTTGTCAACAGGAGTCCATTTCGAAGTTCAAAAAAGAATTTCAACGAAGGTGTCTGGTTCGCAACACTTATTGTTGAGGTGAATAAAATATACAAGTCCCCGCCTGCCTTCGTAGTTCGACTTGATACCGAGCAAAATATAAGTGTAAATCTCCTTGAAGATTTATTA
The DNA here is from genome assembly GCF_002217175.1 of Folsomia candida. Taxonomy (NCBI): domain Eukaryota; kingdom Metazoa; phylum Arthropoda; class Collembola; order Entomobryomorpha; family Isotomidae; genus Folsomia; species Folsomia candida. Next base: position 76,527 of record NW_019091263.1, on the reverse strand, counting down.
TTATTTAAACCAGAAGGATTTTTCTGAAGCGTTTGTAAATTATAAGCGGACTGATGGAAAAGAAATACTAATTACCAGATACATATCTTGCCTTACCCTTAAGTTACCGTTCTTGTTAGGCATAAACTAATTTAAGTAATTGGGTATGAAATATTGTTTAGCAGGAAACGCCTAACAAAAATAAGTACATTTTTGTAAATTTTGTAATTTTGTAATCCGACAACTTCATTTGGAACGATTGAGTAAATAAGCAGCCATACCAGTTTGGAATTTAAACTGTAGAATAAATTAAACATCTAAATATATTTGTGCTACGTAAAATTTAAAAAAATGGTAAAATTTAGAATTGATTAATAAAGCCAAATGTTAAGTCATTTACCTAAATCGATAATTATTCTATAATAATTATAATTCATAATTTCTAGTAATCTTAAGTAGACATAAATATACTAAATTCTACAAGGCCCATTGGAAATATGGTAACAACAAATTATTTGTTTCCAAAATTTAATAAACTTGCATCAAATTATCATTGTCCTCTAAATTTAATTGAACAATAGTCGCAAAATGAGTTCTAAGTTGTAGCCAAATGTCTTGTCATCTCTTCAAAGTATGGCATCCATTTCACATCCCGTTGACGTAAAATAATGCAAATCATTAATTGATACGACAAAACGTATACAGTTTTACCCGTCAAAGTTAAAAATTGTGGAATATTACGGAACAATTAATTTGCTGAATCAATGATCCTTTAATTTCTAAAATCAATGGTGCAAAATACACCAGGGAAGAGAAACCATGATTTTGACATAAAACCTTAAAAAATTTGACGTCAAAACCATAAGTGTTTCTGACGGTTCTTCTGCACTTTTTGTGCGTTTTTCACCTATTCCATCAATTGTTTGGCACCTTTTTGAGTCGCCGCTTGTTCGATACCAGTGGTGCTATTAAGTCTGTTACGAACGTGAATAAGTCGCAGTAATTAGCATCAATTGATGCAAAAGAGTCGTTAACAGACAGACGGACAGACAGACAGACAGACGGACGGACAAGAGGAATTCAATAGCTCCTATGCTACGCAGGGCGAGCTAATAAACCGTTGTAACGGTGGAAGTAGCTCACCCTGTAATAACCATTTTGCTATAATTTTATACCAATGATACAGAATATGCGGAAAAAATGAATACGCAATTTTGGCAAAATTTTACATTAATGGTGCAGAATATGCGGAACAAAGATATATGTAATTGGGATATAATTTTGCACCATTGCAATGGTGCAAAATACACCAGGGAAGAGAAACCCTGATTTTGACATAAAACCTTAAAAAATTTGACGTCAAAACCATAGGTGTTTCTGACGGTTCTTCAGCACTTTAGGTGCGTTTTTCACCTATTCCATCAATTGTTTGGCACCATTTTGAGTCGCCGCTTGTTCGATACCAGTGATGCTATTAAGTCTGTCACGAACGTGAATAAGTCGCACTAATTAGCATCAATTGATGCAAAAGAGTCGTTAACAGACAGACAGACGGACAGACAGACGGACAAACGGACAGACAGACGGACGGACAAGAGGAATTCAATAGCTCCTCTGCTGCGCAGGGTGAGCTAATAAATAAGGTAAAGTTGGAAAAAGTTACCGGCGACCACTTTTCTGGGTCCAAAACCCCAAGGTTTGACTACCCCTCGTTTTATCGTTCGGGGGGACATATCTTTAAAACTGAACCGAATCTGCAGAAATGCATGAGGGAAAAAATGAAGCCACTTGCATTATATACGAAGAAATTAATAAATGAACTCATGAAAATGTAATTAAAGGAAAAATTTAGCCCAGGTGCTAAAATATTCCCGAAAAATGTCCAGATTTTTCTAGTTTTTTATTTTTTATCGCACCTTACTCGTCGATATCGGTCCAACTATTAACTGGATTAGAAACTTGTAACATGTGAGCATAACATATACAAAGCCGCTGGTGAAGTGTGTCATAGTTATTTTGCTAAAAATAACAGAAACTTGCATGATATGATAAATTTGTGGTTTTAAATGGTTCGAAACCTTGGCGTTGTCCAATCCATGTCCAGCTATGCCAGGAATGTTGGGCCATTTATTCTAAATATTATAATTTAAAAATATTGGGTAGGGTGTGTCACGGTTTGTTTTCGCTAAAAATCATCGAAATTTGCAAGATTTGAGAAATCTTGAAAAAAACTCAATTTTAATTGTTTTTTACCATGTGTTAAGGTCATTTAACTGCATTTTAAGAAAATCTCAAAATTTTGACAAAAACTAAAACAATCAATATTTTGAAAAACTTTATAGGATACGAAAGTTGAACTCTTTTTCATGATTTTTGGAATTTTTTTTGAAAATCCGCCCAGGATTTCAAAAGTTATGGAGGTTTTAAAAATAAAAACCTACAAATTTGGCGAATTTGGCGCCACGCCACGGCACCAAATATGAGTTTTACACGGAAATACGAATCGATCCTTCAGTTAAGGTCCTAGTAGATTCTAAAAAACATAGTGGGTACGCTGGACACGAACGACAGGTCGTGAGTGTCCCTTGTCAGAAGTGCGTAAGATCTCTAGTCTAAAATTTTGTATATGTGAAGCCCAGAAAGATTGTGGTCGAATGCAGTTCCTATTTTTAAAAATTGTCAGAAATGTCAATGGTCACAATTTTTCACCAAGAAACTCATTGTTCACCTACCATTAAATTTTTTTCCTTTGTGGCTTTATTTTGGTCCCGATAGACCAACTCATCCTGCAAATTTTGATAATTTGTTCACCTCCCTTCGATTTATTTGAATAAAGTAATGAGTTTTAGAATAAAGTGAATTTGGGAAATTTTAACACTGCTTTTATGGGAGAATTTTGTAAAATCGTTAAAATGCACCTAATTGAAAAATTCATTACTTTGTTCAACAAAATAGTACAGAGGTGAACAAAGTACCAAAATGTGTAGGAGGAGTTGCGGTCTATCGAGATAAATCTTAAGAACATTTGACTCAAATGATTTGAGATAAACACTCGGACGTTCAATTTTGTCCGACGCTGTAAAATGACCATGCAATGACCATGCAATGAACTGACGCTGCTCTTTTAACGAATTTTTTTACATAGTCTGTTATGTTGATTTTTTCAAGGTTGACAATTTCCAGTTTTTAAGATAACAAAATAACTTTTTGAGTACGAGATTTCATTCGAGATTTTAAGCTTTTTGGAAAACTGGGAAAATTGTCATCTTGCAGGCGCGAAGCATGGAAATGTTAAGTGCGACTACGTTAAAAACTGAAATTTCCTAATCTATTTGAAATTTGAAAAAAGGTATAAATATTAAGTAAACAATGAGGGTATTCATTACGAATTCGCATATTCGCATTACAGCGTAACTTTTTTCGAAATTGCGAATTTTGTGAATCAATGATGTCAAGGTACTTCGCAAATGACAAAGTTTCTCTGAAGTTTCACGTCAGAAAAATTTATAAATCTCCATTAAGTTGCATTCGTCTCCAGTAAAGTTTTGCTTCTGAAATTTGTCAAGGAAATTTATAAGGAATTTCAAATATCAAAATTTCAAAAGGAAAAATTTCGGTAACTAATGAAGATTTACAAATTATCCTATTGCAAAATTATCCATATGTGTGAAAAATGTTGCTAACGATGCCAACTCGAAATGAATACCCTCAGTATAGGTACATAAAATAGAACAGCATGGTCATTTAAAATGAATTATGCATAACTATTTATTTCCAAATTTTGAATACCTGCATAATGAATGAATCATTTTTTCCAAATTTTAAACTGAATCAATTTTGAATGAGGAAATATTTTTGAACAGGCTCGGGTACAAGAAGACTACTGGTCAACTGTATCAAACAAATATAAGAAATGCAAAACGTCTACCTCAGCGTTTAACAGATTTATGAAGTCCTCATTCGGCATTAGTCCCCGTTCTGGAGCGGTGCGCCGGGCCCGGGCCGATATTTCCAGGGGCCTCATATACTATAACGTTATGACTTGTAATTGCGAACATTGCGTGACTTGGTGGGTTTATGGGAAAGCTTGGCGTATTCAGGCAGTTGGAACGAGCCGAAGTTGTCCGATATAATAATAATATTTAATATATTAAGAGTGTACATATCAGTTCATGGATTTTTAACACTCGAATTTATTAATTTGACATATATAGGTACGAAGTTTAAATGAACATCTAAACATATAATTTCGATACGAGCAAGGTGCAGCTTTTGCGTATAAATGAAACTTAAATTTAGAACAATTACATGATTAGAATATATGTACACGATCAAATGATGATTTTTTCGCGCTCTAACGATTTTGCTGCATGATGGCTTAAAAGTTGCGTAATTTTGTGTAAATGAATAATCCGTAATAATATTGGGGGGGCCCATTGATGGTTTTTGCGCTAGAAACCAAAATGTGCGAATTTTTTGCGAATTTTGGGAAATTTCATTTTTGGCTCAAAATCGCATATATTCGACCAAATATCAGTGGAAATAATTTAGAAAATTATTTTGGACCAGAATTTGGCCACTGCCTCGAATTCGGGCCCCCTTTTTCCAATTTGCAGGATTTTGCAAAATAATTGCAATTCTCGTATCAATTGGAACACGATCGAAATATGGAATTTATTAAACGTTATTAAGGCATTGTTGAATGATAGCCGCAATTACTGAATTACTGAAAATATGTTTAGCCAATTATATGTGACTATATGATTTAACTGTTAGTTACACTGCGCTTGCACTTGAAAATCTCAATTTGAAATGAATAAGAAGCTTGATTTGAATCAGGCATACAGTTGCGTTAGCTCTAAGATCCGCATGTTGCACAAGTACATTTACTAATTTGCTAGAACTTTCAGAAATTGTTTGGTTTTATTGACATAATCTCTTGGATTTGACGTGATAATCAAGATGAGCTGCTTTCAATTCGAGCATGCATTACCTGATGACGACCTTTGCTAATAATTTTAAATTTTGTTAACCACTCGAACGTTGTTAATAAGTCATAAGACCAATGAATTAATATTTGGCCACTGCCTTGAATTCAAATACCCTCGTGACCAATTCTAGTCAAAAATGTTTTAAGGTTCCGCTTGAGCCAGATACAACTAATTGAGCTAATATCAATTTTTATGATACAACGGATTCATTAGATAAATTGTTACTAAATCGTGTTAATCACGGTAATACTTAACATACATGAATCTTGGCATGTATAATTTAACTTCATGACCTTAATTAATGGAACTCATCTAATCAACCCTGATAATGGCAATGCAGTTAAAATATATTATTTTATTGAGAAGTTTGTTTATAATTCAAAAAGTTGCTAATAATTCTAAAGGTTGTTAATAATGCGCCGACTTGTTTAAACAACTAATAGTTTATTTGAATGAAATATCTCCCCGTTTGTTGGAAATAAATCAATCAAATCTCTTGACTCCTTAAGCGACATTTGGTCACTACTATTTGTTTTACACATTATTCACAATCTATGAATACACACATTTCATGCATTTTTAAAAATCAGGATGGAACTATTACTAAAGTAATGAAGTAAATAATGACCCATCTTAGAATCGTTTTAAGTTCTCGGGATTAATTTAAGCCTGACGTCGGTCCCTACCTTATATCCAAGCATGTCTTTCTCCATCCTCGCAGGCACTGGGGTCCCAGAGGACGGTCTGATTTCAAAATTCCTCACAATGTGGGCCAAAGCTACTTTCGTCTCCACCAAGGCAAATCGCATCCCTACAAAAATAATCAATCAAAATTTGTAGAGATAGTACTAATAAAATATTAGCAATAATTTTTGCCAATTATTTTTAGCTAACGATTTGAAATAGACACTTTCAATATTTCTTAAAGCCATTCTAAAATTATTATCCGCATGTCAGTATTTAAACCAATTGTGCCTCGAATTGTGCTACTGAGATTTCAAATCATTCTCTAATGACTAAAACATATCGCGACAATTCACACATTCATTTCGCAACTTTAAAAAATTCACACATGTTGCAGAATACTTTTAGAAACTTAGTACAAAATGCAAAAACTACTTTCATCTAATCCTATCTAAACTTTGAAAAATCTATAGGTTAACTTTCTTTATATATTTGTAAATTTTAAAGGTCTTACAAAGTTACTAAATTCCGCGCAAATTGTCTAATCGTTGGTCACACAAATTCATACATACCGATACAATTTCTTGGTCCGATTCCGAACGCCATGTACACATAGGGGCTCCTTTTCGCCTTATTTTCCTTATTGAATCGGGCCGGGTCAAATTTGAAGGGATCTGGATAGAACTGCTCGTCTTTGTGGAACGCATCGGCTGATATGGCTATCGTAGTTCCCTTTCGAATTATTCTCGCTTTCCCGTCATTTCTTACTTCCGGTAATGGAGTGTCCGCCGTGGCCACGCGGTTAATCCTCGCTACCGTTGGATAGAGGCGGAGAACCTCTGGCAAATTGAATAGTAAACATTAATTGATATTCACGTTCGCAAATTTTGAAAAGTTTCATACCTAATTTCAAAATAATTTGAGACAGCTTTGTTAACGATTTAGAACTTTCTGGGGGGGGGGGGGTTCAACCCCCCCACCCCAAAGCATGCAAATTAGCCTAATTTGGTCGTTGTTACATAATGGTTTAAGCAACTGGTTGTCAAAAATAGCTAAAGGTTTAAAATAATCTGAAAATTAATTTTCCCTACCCATCCAACAATTCCAGCTATACTTGCACACAAATTTGAAAATTTTGTACCGAAACTAGGGACAAAAATACAATAAAAAACCGATTTTATCAATCTATCTAATAATTAATACGAGCGGTAACGTTTACAAAAGAAATTCAAAATTGGGTTGAACTAGATACAAAACGTCAGAAACATTAATTTTCCCTATTTCTCCAATAACTCAATAAATGTACATTAAGAAAAATTTGAAAATTAGGCGAGACTAGGTAGGAAACTTCCTAAGCAGTTCATTTTCTCATCCTACCCAACTTTACGTTTGCAAAAAATTTGGCTACACTAGGTATAAAATTTTTCGGAAACTAAACTTTCTCACATCTCCAAAAATAGAACCCGGAAAACCTTACGTGTCACAAACATATCCAGATACTCGACCTCGTTAATTTCTTCGTACGATATCTCATCCCCACAATTTTCCACCACCGCACGATACACCTTCTCCTGAACGTCCGGATGCGTCGCAAGAACGTAACACGATACCGACAAATTGTTACATGTGCAAAATTAATTATTGCAATTAAATTATTACCAATTATTGCCAGAATTGATATGAATGAATGCCAATATTTTTCTAAAGATTGTGTCCTTTTTGTAAATTGTGTATGTATGAATATGTTTGTCACATAAAGATTTATGCCCAGCGTAATATCACAAAAAATTTCCTATAAATAGCTCGAAAATACCCACAAAAATTCTTATCAAAATTTCTCTACCCTTTCGTCACTAGTGGCTAAACATTTTATGGATACAAAGAAACTCTGAGTTTACTTTGCTGGGAGACAGTGATTATTAATAAATTAAGCTGGCATGACTTCCGTGCCGATAACTTGTCTCATACCAACAGCTCTTATAAAAAATATATGGGTTTAATGAATGGCGAAGTTTTGGTAGTTTTAGGTTGAACAAGCGACAAAACGGATAATTGAGTGAGGCATAATTAGTCCAAGTCAAGGGTACAGTAAGTCATGAATTGGTGCGAAGCCAATTTAGCCCAGCCCATTAGCACAAGTTTCCTATCAAGCTCAATGTAATTAATGGGATTATCCAATCTGGGTAAATTTCTCTGACGATAATTTTTCGTATGGTTTCCAATTATTTTGTTATTCGGTCGTTTAAGAATTATTGATATCAATCTATCACAGATAACCTATTTGCATGCAGACGACAATTATGTATTTTTATTCAGAATTAATAAGCTTAAGAAAGATATTTATTGTTTGACCTTTTTGTGAAGGAAATACTGACAAATTTGTCCTAATCCAGTAATTCAAGTAATTATGCAATTATTTCAATTTTCACGATATCGTTAAATATTCTGATCCGATTCAATGCAAAATTTCTTTCCAGCACGTCAACCTTCATGACAAAAAAAGTTGGGAAACAATTCTTGAAATAATCTTTCCTGGGCGTAATTCTAATTTTTCCGAAAATAACTTATTGTTGTATGGTAGTACCATACAACAAAATTATCTACTTCAAGCCCATAAATTGGTAAATATTGAGATGCCAGTTACCTAGAGTGTAGTTTATAAATACTTTACAATTTTATTTATCGATTAATATTTTGTGCTTTATTTATTTGCCTCGATTAATTTGAGATTTACAACTAAATTACACTATTTGACGTTTACATTAGTTCTGTAACAGCAATTTTGTTTTATTAATTTCAAAATCTTTAATTAGTGAAAACGGTGCCTGAACGGACATACGAAACTACCTGGGGGGCAGACAATCAGACTGAAAATGGACGGAGAAATTTCCGCACGTCCAACCTTATAATCATAACACATGGATGGAGAAGCGATTCTCTACAAGAGCTTCCTCACCAGACAGCTCAAGGTGTCATAATTTATATAAAAATGTGTCAACTTTTCGAGTTCTAACCTAATTAAATTTATTTATTCGATATTAATATCATTGTTAATATGAATACGCAGCCCTTTTTGGAATTGAAGGGCTAAAGAAGGCAAATCAACGCGCTGCTGTCATAACTGTGGACTGGTCGTCGATGGGATATGGTGGATCATTCCGAAACATCTGGAGTCCATATGAGCCATCATGAGCTATTTACCAAAATCGTAGGAGAAGCCGTTGTGAATTTCATTCGTAAACTAGCAGTTTGGATATCCATTCACCCAGAACGCATGCACTTTATTGGGCACAGCTTAGGATCAATTGTGCTGTCGTTTGTATGCAAGGAACTTGGTACGTGGGCTCCCCCACGGGCTCCCCCGTCAAGTTAATCACTTGACGGGTATGAACATAAAATTCGAATTAGATATACATACATATGTATAGGATTTAATGTTCTTTTTTAGCTCTAGACTCAGCACTTATTACTCGTCCCGACGTGCTTACTCTATTTAATTATAGAGCTAGAATGAGCGACGCAAGACATGTCGACGCCATCCAAACATCATCATTATCTGCGGATGTTGAGCATACAATTGGACATGTGAACATTTTTGTAAATCAAGGATACGACCAACTGGTTGTTGGACTATAGGACGATCTGTTGCTAACGTAGTAGGACATTGGGTAAATTCATTAAGTATGTAATGCAATACAAATATCATAACGAAGAAAAAAAGTATGCCAATTTCAAATCAAAAATCTATCGATTTAGGTAATTTTGGGAGTGTTATTTGTGATCACTCCAGAGCGAATGAACTGTGCAAAGATGCAATACTGGGCAAGAAATTCCAGGCCGTAAAATGCATAGCTTATTCTGGAATAGGAAAAAAATGTCATTTAATTCCAAACCAAACAGTTCGCGTAGGACCTCTTATTTTTGACGACTTACAAGGGACACTCACGACCTGTCGTTCGTGTCCAGGGTACCCACTATGCTTTTTAGAATCTACTAGGACCCTAAATGAAGGATCCATTCTTATTTCCGTGTAAAACTCATATTTGGCGCCGAGGCGTGGCGCCAAATTCGCCAAATTTTTAGGTTTTTATTTTTAAAACCGCCATAACTTTTGAAATCCATGGTGGATTTTCAAATAAATTTCCAAACATCATGAAAAATAGTTCAACTTTAGTATGCAATCAAGTTTTTCAAAATATTAATTGTTTCAATTTTTGTCAAAATTTTGAGATTTTTTTTACACGTGGAAATTCGGCGAAAAATACTTTGAAATGCCCAAAAAATAAAAAATTTTCATTTTTTATGAATTTCTTCAAATCTTGACCTTTGTGATCATTTTAAGTCCAAAATTTTGAAAATCCCACAGAAACTGCAAAAGTTATGGAGGTTTGAAAATGGTCGCAAACGCAGATTTTTAAGTTTGGCGCCACGCCACGGCGCCAAATATAAGTTTTACACGGAAATAAGAATGGATCCTTCATTTAGGGTCCTAGTAGATTCTAAAAAACATAGTGGGTACCCTGGACACGAACGACAGGTCGTGAGTGTCCCTTGTTAGATGATAGGTGAGTGGTTAAAAAATAGTGGTATGTATTATTCCATAAAAATCAAAAATCATTTTTTTTAAGAACAATAAGCGAGGATTTCTTGTACGGAACGTATCAAGTCAATACAACTCGAGATGACAAGGCTTCATGGATCCAATGTTATAATTTTTGAACGCGTAGTAATATTAGAAATTTATTGTTTCACTTTGCTATCGGATTCAAATTATTCTTGCATCAAATAGCTAAATTAAAAGAATAACGGTATAATTACTAATTTTACTAAAATTATTTTAGTATCCTATTTATGTATAAAAAGAATTACAATTTAATTTAATTAATGATAGTTAATTCGATAAGTAGCAAGCATGCCAATAAACCTGTCTCACTTAATTTGCGAACTATATTAAGATTTTTACCCAGTGAATGCAAAAGGGCAGCCTTTTTGCTATTTTGTTTATGCCTCTTTACCCTCGTGATGCCTATTTTCCCGGTTGAATTCCTATAACATTGGAATACAAAAATTCCAGAGTTTCGACATATTTTGAAATCTAAGGCAATATTCGGGTTTATCACAAAATTCTGAGAATTTTTATGGGTGACCTGAGGAAAATCGTACAATATTTCAAATTCTCTATGTCCTAACATGTAGTACATACTTTTTTTGTATTTTGGTCGAGCTGCACATGAAAATGGTCAGAATTTGATAGAGATGAAAAAATTTTACTGTCTGTTGTCTAAAATTTGATTTAGAGAAAATTGTTGCATAATGCCCCACTTTGAACATTTCTGCCCCGCATGAAGTGATTTACCAAAGCTTACAATAACAAAACTACATATCATCAAATTTACGAAAAATAAAAAAAAATCAAATTTACGAGAATCAAAATCCTTACATTCTATAATGTCGTTTCATTTTGCTCGCAAACACATTATGAAGTTTAATTACTAATTAAAATTAAATAGAATATCGTAACAACATTCACAATAATTTTTGCTTTTGTGGAAAATAATAAATAAAATCTACATCAAAAACCTACAGTGCAAGCTCCATATAGCCCAAGTTAGGCCTCTACTTGTGGTCATCGATCTATTTGACTATTTTGCATCAAATCTTTCTTATTGCAACTCGTTTTATTGGATAAAAAGCCATCAGCAACATTTGTACCAAATTTCGGCTCATTTAAACGATTTTCAAATATAGGTATGTATGGATAATCCCATAGGGTCCCATTTGGTAAAAAATTTACCATTTTTCCTTCGTATTCTCCTAGTAGAAGCCTTTCGCAGCTACATACCTTATCAGTCATTTTTCCCGTCCAAAACTCTGTTTTCCCATGGGAAGCGGGAAAAAGCGGGAAATATGGGAAAAAGTGATTTTTACCGTCCAAAATAGAAAAACATGGCTTCCCATGTATTTAGTTATGGGGGAAGCTAACTTTTTTAACCAATATTTTGTGACTAGACTTCATATTCGTCATCTCCATGAGATTCTGAAAATTTTGATATGTAATACGGAAAATTTTAAACAGTTTTGATTGTTTCACCCATTTTCCTATGCAAATACATGGGAATTCAAAAAAAATTAACAATAACCCGAATTACACTGTATTAACCAGCTAATTTTCTGAAAATTTAATGGAGAGTACGATTCTGAATTTAGATTTTGTAAATTTTAATTTGGGCAGAAATTGTTTCTTACCGCCCCCAAAACGGAGTTTTCCCCACTGTTTCTGTTTCTCCCATTTCCCACCTATTTTTGGTAACAAGGGTTTTATTCCCACCGTCCTGTGAAATTTTTTTTTTTTTCCAAACGCAAGCTATGTAAGTGACAATAGACTAAACAATTAGCATTGACAATTCGTCGAGCTACATATAGTAATCGGATTTTTAACTCGTTTATAATTTATCCACCTTAAATTTCTTAACGCGACGGGCAAAAAGTTACAGCAATAAACTAATTTTTCAATTAAACATATTCTAATCGTAGCATAGACTTTGTGTACTTAAAAACCGTACCAGTCAATTGTTCATCCATTATTACCACCTTGAATTTTCTGTTTCGACATAAACTGGGTTAAATAATCTTTTGCGTAAAGCAGTAACTAAATATATACGATAACTTTCTGAAATATGGGTATGTATTCTACAACTAGTTGTAGTTGCTCATAAAAACCGTATTCTCTAGAATACGGTTTTTTACAATATTTTTTTAACAAAAGTTGTATACAAAAAATTCGTTGGCTGGTAATTTGCCAAATATCGGGGAATTAAAAATAAACGTGTCGATAGATTAGGGATTAATTTATTTAAAGCTTTCTTAGAATGACAGGATTGGGATTACTTTGGCTTCTCGGCTAAGGTGGATTATTACATGAAATGAATACATTTTGACCAGGACTTTCCGTTACCTATTTTATGAAATATTTCATAAAATAGGTAACAAAACTATTCAATTGTAAAAAGTCAATTTTAAAAACTAACCAAATCCATATATCAATTAAACAGTGTAAACAGTGTACGTCACTCGATTATGTAGTTGGACAGAAAAGCTCGTTACATATTATGCATTTCAACCCTTTCCGTCAGACTCATTGTTCTAAATGAACAATGCGTTTTAACGACATCCGCTCATTTCCACATTTTCTCAATTCTTCTGCCCTCCTCAATCTCGTCATCCTCAGTAAATTCCAATCTGTGCATCGCGATCCTTCTAAAATGCTTCCCATCCTTCCCGCGTTCTTCCTGTGTCTCGCCATCCTTGCCGAATCGTCTCACGCTACCCAACGACACGACATTTTGATGAAGTTCCGCTTCGAAATTCAGTAACAAAAATAATAATAAGACTGCACTCTTAAAAATATTGTTACCCTTACATAGTAAACTTTGCTGTTGATCAAGTTGCCGTCACTTTCAGCAATTTTTTTACATAGTAAAGAATAAGGAGTAGAATTCGCATTTATGTAAAATAAAAAGAGTACCATTATCTTTAACGTAGGATTATATGACTCATCGCAAAGTTGTAAAAATCAACCCAGCTTTTAATCATTTCACAGGCCTCGGAATTTATTTCAAAATTCATGTCTGTAAATTAGTACTCAAGAAGTTGAATCCGGCTCAAATGAATTTTTTGAACCAGTTTCGATGAGTTTTAATTTTTCCGTAAGCTCGCTCCTTCAAAAAGTGTCAAAAGCTGTTTTTAATTGGCAACGACCTGCTCTACAAATTTGTAGAGCAGAATTTCAAAATATGTACATTCCCACAGTCGCGTGATCATCAATATCCCGCTGAATTTGGCGAGATCGGAAAAATATTTATTTCAAAAATCTCATTTTGTCAGCGATGCACCTGACACGGACTACTTTGGAGCACCGGGTAGGTTTCGAGCCTTGAGCCTTAACCGACTAAATGTTTTACAAGGAAGTAACATAATCCTTGACAGATTTACACCTCGAAGTGTACGAAGACTCCCACAGTGCTTGCATCCGGAAGACGAAACCAATTGACGGCTCGTGGAGCCCGGTCTTTCCGGAAGTGTTCTCCTACAAATACGTACACAAAGGGGAGGTTCGCGTTCTACTAATTTTGAAAATTATCCCTAATACATATACATAAAAATTCTCCCATATCCTATTTTGTTTCATAGAGTTTAACCCTTAAAGAATCACTAATTCTGCTCAACAAAACGCAACAAAATTGAAAGACCCCAAATTTTACATTGCGTTATTTTAGGAAATACCTTAGTTTTCGGCAATGCAATGTTTAAATTTAGCATTTGGTTTGCATAGGAGAAAATCCCCCAAAAAATAACGTTAGATTTTACGCGCAGGTAGAAAATCGTGAAAACCTATGACCTTCCGGAAACGACAATCGAACGAATTAAACCATTTACAAGAAAATTGTCCTACGCCCGAATTAAAGGGTTAAAACTTGTTTTGTTAGTTGCCGTACATAATCTATTTATGGCCAGGTCTTTAAGCCAGGTTAGGTTTACAAAAAAATTATAACGGTTCTAATTCCGAGGACCATTTAACGCCTGAACTTAAACTCTTAGAGGCATGTATTTCCAAGTTAAACCGAGTCAACAATTCCTATGCAAATAAATAGCTTTTAAAAATCAGCAGATAAAAGAACCTGCTCAATAAGGATGCAAGTCAGTTCTCCTTAAATTTGACTAATATTTTCCCACCCTTGTTTCCTGTAGTTTCTCAAGTTTGATATTTACGAAAACGAGGCGATCAAGGATCACTGGGTGAGTTAGATATGCACGGTATACGGAGATTGCGACTTTACGGAAATAAACTAAAAGTTTGACTTTACACAAATTTTGAGTCCAGCCGACTTTAATGTAATTCCCCTGATTTTTTACCCTTTAAATAATGTTTTATAGGATTGTAACGTATTTACCTTAATACTAAATTTTGTCGTATTTTGATTGTGTGCTGACTCAGCACTGCTGAGTCGCAATTCAAATTCCCAATTGATTTTTAACTTAATTTGAACTTAACTTTTTTCCACCGACCCTTAACCTTCCTAGTGATACTAAATTTAGCTTTTACGTGAAAATTTAACGTGTATATATATATATACCTTTAAAACAGGACCATAGCAAATTAAGCGATTCTAAACTAAATTTTTGACTTAACCTAACCGACGATTTCCACCAGCTATCGCCGGTAAAAAACATTTTGTGTTGTTTTCCGGTGTTTTAACAAATAAACCTGTTCAGTGGCCCCAAACTAGTCGATTAAGGCACTTTTTAAAATTTCATGACCTCTTCATGTCATGGTGCGAAAACCGCACCTGCCTCGACTCTGAACGTCTATCTTTCTCCTTCGATTGTGCAGGAACCAGAAGGCCCACTGCGGGCAAACTTCACACAAACCATCCCTAGGGCATGCTCTTGGGTCATTCTGGAGCTTGACATTCTACCTGCACTACATGACCGTAAAACCTAGGGCGGGTGGGGTCATTTTGGGTCATTATGTCACTATTTTTCACATAACTCGCATTTACACAATTATTGATGGATTTTCTTAGTTTTTGCCGCAAAATGATCTGAAAGAGTAGTACTATTCGTTAAGAATTTCTAATGTTATTGTTGTATGAACAATTTTTGGCACTAATGTCTTAGGTCATGAGGTCAAGTCTCATATAGTGGGGCATCGTTCGAAAGGTCTTGGCGGGAGGACTCAGAATATATATACATTGTGGGGTGTGGGACCACCCCCTGATGATTTATAGACGGATGAATATTACTAGGTTTTGGTATTCCGGGGATGCAGAAGTTAACACTGTAGAGGATTGAAACTTAACATAACAGTAGATAGACGAAAACTGAATTATATTCCTCTGTATCTCGGTATGTCGTCGTGGGTGGAAGCGTAAATGAGAAAATTTGCGGAACCGCAAATTTTCTCATTTACGCTAACAAAAGTCGCAATCTCCTCAGTAATGGCTCGGTTTTTTTAAAGAGACACTTTTTTTGCATTCAAAACTTGTCCTCTTTCAAAATTCAAAGCATAATATCACACAAAAATTTACATTCTGTATCTGACCGGACACATTCTTCCATTTGCAGAAACTGGGTCATGCCATGGTATGGAATATGTTCCTTGAAGGGGTCGCCCACTACACGACGGACGTCTTGGTGCCCAACAGCTTATACGAACCATTGAAGAACAAGGCCGGCAAGGCGACAACTCTCCACATTTTCAACTACGAAGACGACCGCGGCACGCCACAAACCGACCAAAAACTTAAAGCTTACAAAGGACACTTTTTAGAAATTGGGAATTGCAAAAAGGCGTAATTTGATCCCTAAATACTAACAAAATGTACAATGTTATTGCAAACAAGTGAACACATTATTAACAACCTTTCGTATTATAAATGACGCTTGTAATTATTAACAAAATTTCGTTTTGTTTACAAAATTCCGAATCAAATAGTATAGTTAACGTTCTAACAAGGTGTATTAGATTGACGTTATTAGTTATTAGATACACACCTTACGCCTAACAAGGGAAGGTTCCCCACCGCTTGTCGTGTCCAGGGTACCCACCATGTTTTTTAGAATCTACTAGGACCCTAGACGAAGGATCCATTCACATTTCCGTGTTAATCGCATATTTGGCGTGGCGCCAAACTTAAAAATCGACATTTTCGACCAATTTCAAACCTCCACAACTTTTGCAGTTTCCGGGGGATTTTCAAAATTTTGGGCTTAAAATGACCACACAGTCCAAAATTTTATGAAATAAATAAGAAATGAAATATTTTTATTTTTTGATATTTTTTCGGCGACTCCCCAAGCGTAAGAACATTTTGAAAAAAATTGAAACAATAATTTTTTTGAAAAATTTCATGGCATACGAAAGTTGAACTCTTTTTAATGATTTTTGGAATTTTTTTTGAAAATCCACCCGGGATTTCAAAAGTTATGGCGCTTTCAAAAATAAAAACATACAAATTTGGCGAATTTGGCGCCACGCCATGGCGCCAAATATGCGATTAACACGGAAATATCCTCCGTCCTCCGTCTAGGGTCCTAGTACGAGGTGAGTCTGAAAAGTAGTGGCAACATATTTTTATTTCGAAAACGTTCAATATTTATTCGGAAACATTTTGTGGTTTTTCAACATAATCCTCGTCCAGTTCAATACAGCGTTCAAGTTTGTGCCTGAGTTCCTTCATTGCCTCACAGGAAAATTCTTACCAAAATTCATTCAAGATCTTCTGCGCCAACGCGATTACTTCGTTGTTATCCTCATATTTTTTTCTTCTGGTAATTTTTTTCAAATTTGGAAACAGATAAATGTCACATGGGTCAAGGTCAGTAGAATACGGGGGGTGGTCAGATTTCCACAGCCAGAATCCGTCTAAGGCGGAGTATACAATCTTGGCCGTCTGAGACGAAAAGTTGTCGTGAAAAAGAAAATACCACTTTTGTAGAGCCCCACGTCTCTTATTTTTGATGCTGTATCGTAATTTGTCCAAAACTTCAACATAATGTTTGGAATTCATGGTGCTTCCTTTGAGGAGAAAGTCGGTTAGCAGAACGCCTTTTGAATCTAAAAAATCGACGCCGAAACCTTTCCCGCCGACATTGATGCTTTTTATCTGATTCGGCCGCTTGGTCCCTTCGCCAACCACGGAATTGGCTGTTGTTTTTATTCGGAATCATAATGATGAATCCATGCCTTATATCCGGTCACTATTTGGCTATGGAAATTTTCGTTGTCGGCGGACCAGAATTCTAGCAAGGCTCGACATGATTGCACCCGTTTTTGCTTTTGAGCGAGTTGGAGCAAGCGTTTCACGTATCTCGCTGATAGCTTGGGAAATTCCAGTTTTTGACATAGGATAAAACCGACTCTCTCACGACTAATCCCGAACTCGTTGGCGATTTGATGGATGACAACTCGTTGATATACCTCAACAAATTCCCATACTTTAGCACACATTTCCTCATCAGAAACGGAAATTGGTCGCCCAGGTCGAGGTTCGTCTTCAATGGTCTACCTTCCACGCTTAAACTCTGAAATCCACCTCGCAACTGTCGGATACTTTGCCCTTCAACTCTCTTCAACTTTTTAAAAATCTCCGTTGCGGTTTCGCCTTGCAGCGCAAAAACATCGGACGAGGGATCGCACCTCAATTCAGGAAAACTCCATCTTTACTCCGTGGTTTTCACTTTGACAAAGCAGTGGGAAGAAACCGCTGATCTGATTTCGATAATTTTTGGTACACAATGTACACAGGGTGGAAGGATTGTATGGCGGCAGTTTCAGCTTTTCATCTTGCCGTTGAAGCATCGATTGCCACTACTTATCAGCTTTCCCTCGTAGATTCTGAAAAATATAGTGGATACCCTGGACACGACAAGCAGTCGGGAACCTTCCCTTGTAAGTTCCATGTTTCGATCGTGGAAAAATTAATAGCGAAAATGCAATTATTTTTGAAAATTCTAACAATTAGAAAATTTGGGTCCGTAATCGAGGCAGCGGACAAATTCTGGTCAAAAATAATTGTCTAAATTATTTCCAGCCATGTTTGATTCAATTTTGACGATTTTGTGACAAAAGCCAAATTTATCAAAATTCTCAAAAAATTCGCACATTTTGGCTTCCAGCGCAAAAACTGGCCCCCCAAAATTATTACGGATTCTTCATGTGCACAAAATTACGCAATTTTTAAGCCATCCAACTTCAAAATCGTTAGAGCGCGAAAAAATCACAATTAGATGATATACATATATTCTAAATATGTAACTTTCTCTCGCACTATTATTTTATATAAACAAAAAAATATATTCTCTTATTAATCGGAAGCAATTCTTTAGCAACATTACAACTTTTGAAAACAAATCTATTTTTTTAATTTTTATCGTTGCCTTCGTACGAAGCCCAACTGGACTAAAATACTCCACAACAACGAACGGTTTACCAGATATTATTTCACGAAATTTAATAATTCCAGACCATGTATACTTGTTCGTCCTGTTATGAACACCAAACTCCGAATCGATCTCATCATGGCTACCAATCGGTGGACAAAGTACTGGCCAGTGGCTCCCTGTGTCCCTGAACAAACCTGGGAACGTTATCCCCTCAGAACACTGGCGATGGATTTCGGGCATGACATCCTCTTGTGGGTTAGGATGGTCCATAGTTTCCAACTCAGCACAGAAATGTGGTTCATCCGAGATGTTTTTATGTATACCCACCAGTATGTCACAATTTACCACGACTGCCTTCAACTCCCACAATACTAAGGATGATTGCGGCGGCTCCGGGATAATATCAAATCCAACTTGGAACGCTTTACAGATCGTGTTCGGCGGGGGGATGGAGTTTGCCACGACGACTGTTCGAGGATGGGAGTAATAATGTAAATAATTATTTAATCCCATTTCCCGCAGAACAAATGCCAAGACGCGTCTTGTCCGAATAGTATCGAAGTGCTCCTCACCCAACACCTGATTCCTGGATTGTAGCACATCCTCAAATGTTTCTTTTGCATTAGCATAATCATTTTCATAGTACAAACATAGTCCGACGGCATGCTTGGTTCGGAGTGTTTCCGAATAGCTTGACCCATATCTTGAACATCGCCATTCGTATACTTCCTTCAGTATTTCCATTGCCTGCTCAAAATTTCCTGCGAAGATGTTCCTTAGCCCTAAATTGTGCTTGGAAATGTATATGCTTTTTAGATCTTCCGAATATTTTCGCTGTCTAATTTCAAGAATATATTTGTTGCGCTGTATTGCATCCAAATCATCCGGAATATAAATTGCGAGTTGGTGTGCGATACGGAGAGTGTCTTCATCTTCGATCCCAAATACTGTCGTGCTCTTTTCGAGTAGTTTCTCCAAAATCATTGTAGCTGCTTCCGTTCTGTCCATCCATCCAATTGAAGTAGCAAGTTCCCTTTCCATCCTCAATGTGTCTCGGTTGTTCTCTCCCAAACTATGTTTTAAAATATCAACATTGAGCAGAGCGAATTCGTAAGCTTCGTTAAAAAGTGAAAGCTTCAATAGACGACCGACAAGCTTGACAGGAAATGCGGAGTGATCACGAACCACGGAGTCCATGTTAGCTGCATGTTTCCATATTTGCACCGCATGACCAATTTCACTTCTGGACCAGCCCTTGATCACGAGATTAGTCAGTATACGTCGAATATGTTGTTCATATTCGCTCTTCATGAGATACCGAGTAACATCCTGCACTAACCGATGTATCGTCAAAACCCGGTTACTTGAGATGATCAAGGAATGCGTCTTGAGCATACGCAGACCATCTTCAATATCATCAAGAGATATCTCAAATAAGTTACTCATCCTGGTGAGCAAAAAATCTACCGCTATTTCATCCGGCTTCATGAGGGAGATCAGTTGCAAGAGCAAAATGGCGTTCTCGCCAGAGCTCACATGTAGGGAAGTTATTGACATGCTGATGGTTTTCAGGGCAGACTTCCCATACTGTGACTGGTTTAGTGTTGTGTCTAATAAATCTTGTGGTTGGATATCAAACACCGCTAAGAAATTAGATATATTATAAGAATCCCCTTCCAATGAAATATTTCGTTGGTGTTTTATGTAAGCTATGGCTTGCTGTAGAGCCAGAGGGTAGCAACCTAGTCGAATGCACAAAGTTTCAGCTTGCAGTCTATCCCAGGCTAAATGAGTAATGACAAACTTCATTGCGTCCTCTATTTCGAATACATCAAGTGAAAGAATTTCTGACTCCCCGCCACAAATATCACGGTTTGTTGAGGTTACGATAAGTTTTGCATTACTTAATTCTGAAATTTTTCTAGTTGCATTGTTAAATAGTTCATGGCCTTCGGCATTGTCTATGACGACGAGAAGTTTCCTTGCCCCACAAATAATTGGCACGTTCAAAACTTTACACCAAATATTAATTGGCTCATCCTTATCCAAATATGAGATGGATAGCTGCCCTGCTATTTTAAGGAACGAATCCCTCAACGAGTCGAAAGTCTCCCCGTGAAGCCAAAGTATTGTTATGCCATCTTCTTGACACGAATGGTAAATTAAATTTTTAATCAATTCTGTTTTTCCCATTCCTGCCAGTCCACAGATAACCAGGGCTCGTTGCGATTGATTGTCAAGAAATTTCAATAATGTCTTCGCCTCTGTCACTCGACCAGCAAAGTTGCCACTCTGGGGTGGTGCACATAGTATGCGAAGTAATTGTTTGATGTGTACTTGCAATCTGGCTTCTCTAATGAGCGAATCAATATCTTCGGGGATAATGCTAAGCAATTTCAATTTCTCTGCGGCCTTGGTACAGCTGGACTCAAATTCGCATTCCGTTATGTATTCGTCCCGGCCATGGTGGTTCATCATATTTCGTATATCTTTAATACATTTGATACCTTCTTGTTCGCTTGCCGTGAAGATGAATGGGACACCCCATGAATCCCATATTGCAGGTGGAAGATGGATAACACGAAAACACAGCGTAATATCCCATTTATCAATGTCCCTTTGATTAAGGACATGTAACTCTTGTTGCGTCCACTTTTTATTGTTGGGAAGAATATTGAAAATATTTTGCTTCGTAGTTATCTCCCATTTGTTCTTTTTATCAGACATAATTCCCTGGACAAATTTGACACATCCGTCGAGCAGGTAACGCAGTTTCACCCAGTGTGCTTCTTCTAGAATTAAAGTAATAGTCAGCACTAATTTTTGAATGCAGGGTGCATCTAATGCTTACCAAATACTGTTGTAGTCATTGTAGAACTAGCAATTTTGTATTGTCACAGGCAGTTAAAAAATCTGCGGAAATTATGTAATGACATTAACATTTGATTTGACAAATTTTCTGTATCTGATATTTTTTATTATGGTATTTGTAAGACCAACAAGACCTCACTTATTTAGGCTCGAAATGAATAACTGTGTACCCGTGGGACGACCAACACCAAAAACAACTCTGGAAAGAAGTACTGATTGGGTCTTTAGTGATTAAAAGTAAGAAAGATTGGGAGGAATGTAGAAACAAGAAACCTTATTCGTTACAGAATTACAACTATTTTATTGCAGTATTGTATTATTAAGGAGGAAAGATGTGTCAGTGATAAAGTTATTGCAATGACTCTCGTGATTCTGACTCATTACCATCCCTCTCGACGTAAATAGAAAAATATACATTGTCAGTTTCAGAATATGCTCTTAGCAAAGGTAGGATGTCCCAAAAAAATAGATAACTACCAACTGAATGGTGTATGATATGCTTATCTTATCAGTCCTGCTTCATTCGGTTGGGGATACGAGCAGTCGGCAACGAATGAGGGCATGCCTATTGGCCGGTGCGAGTTGCGAACGAAAATGCCAAGTATAGGCAATTAGGGTCAGATTATCTACTTATTACAAAATGAGAAGTTGAACAAAATGAGACGAACTGGATTAATGCAAAAATCGTGCAAAAATTATTTTTCCTTTGACTTCAATTATATTATGGAACCACGGGAAGGATTAAAATTCATACAATATTTAAAAAAGTAAATATGAATACAACAGAAATAATCATCAAAACCAGTTGTAAATCAGGTACTCATATAAAACTGATTTATTTAATATTTTTGTTATACTTTAACAAAATTAGAATCACGTCCTGAAACACTTGAACACGTGCATTTTCTCCGAACACAAAGTCAGAATGTGAAAAGCTCTTATCTTGAATAACAATGTGGCTGATAAGGTTCGGCAGTTCTCCAGAGAGTCGTGCGACATCCTACAGATACAATATACAAAATAATTACCCGGGCACTTTTACAGCCCCTAAACTGCACATCATCCGGTATTAATTCAACACCGTGCAGACTGCATGTATTACTTTTCCGCCGTTCTTGGTGCCAATCATTCTTACTGAAGGCGACAAACTTATACCAAGTGGTGACAAACTAACACCCAGAAATTAACACTGCCATGACTAGAACGGACTATTTGCAGTGTATTTACCTCAGGAAACTGGTTATTAAATCTTACCTGAGGTGTGCACGAGAGATCCCCGGTTGAGGAGAAGGTAGCAACTGGAGTAGAAATATGGACAGCCTCATACTTCGGGGGAGTAGGTTGACCATACACCTTTCTATTTGTTGACCTTCCATAGTCATACATTTGTAACTGGCCGGCCGAAAAGCATTGAAGGCCGTGACACACGACTTTGATCGATGTTTTGTTTGCCGACCTTTTCCAATATATTTCCTGGCGGAGGCGCCAAATTTAAGAAATAATTGTTAAATGTACGAGGTTATTAATCTTGTAAGGGGACGTCAATAAATTATGTAATGCGAGAGGCGGAAGCCGGACAGAAGGTTCCAATTATATCGGGTCAATGTGACACGTTAAAAGATGGGAGCGGGATGTAGAAAATCAAAATTTTTGCGTTACGTAATTTATGGACAGCCCCTAAAATAACTAACCTTCTCAATGTGCTGAGTACTATTTTGACTCTTCACCTCTCCACTTGGATGCATGCAACATCCCGACAAAAAACCAATTTGTTTAGATTTCGGAACCACATACCGGATATGCTTATGAGTCGTGCGATTGGTGATTGGGTGTCTCCGAATGTAACTGCTCGCCCCCTGAGATTAAGACAAAATCGAAAAATAAATTTTGACACGTGGCAAATTTACACATGGTTTTTTAAACTTATATTTTGTGACCTACCACACAACTTCCAAGACCTAGGGATATTTTGAAAACTAAGCCGCGAATATACTCCCCATAATGTGCCGGGGCCAACCCAACACAAACATTCACTTTCGAACAAAATTCCGGATTGGTGGATAACAGGGCAAAGAGAACCGTGAAACCCATGGAGTGCCCGACGTAGGATAGGTTTGCATTTCCGGTCAAGTCTAGAACATAATTAATAATTGCGGGCAGGTCGTATACACCCATTTCGTGAAACCTAAAAATTTATAAGTATTCTAATGTCACGTGACTTATTACTCTGCAAATCTATTAAGGCATAATATATATTCGGTATTTGATTCGATATTTTAATAATTTGACACAGAGTTCAAGTGTAACATATCGAAATTTCGAAACATATCGAATTCAAGTTTTTCGATATTTCGATATTTAATTCGATATTTCGATATTTTACTCGATATTTTGATATTTTAGCATGGAAAATTTAAATAGAAAATCGACTTTTCGAGATCTCAAAATATCGAAATATATCAAATTTACTTTTTCAATACTTCGATATTTTAAAATGTGATTTAATTCATAATATCGAAATACCGATATTACATGCCTTAATATCTATTAAATTAATTGAAAAATATCTTACGAGAAATCCCAAAACTTCTTCGACTTTACCGACAACGACACATGTTTCATGGATGAACCCCGCAAAGTCGGAATCCAACAGTCGAATCCTTGCTCAACCAGAAGATAAGCTGTCAAACCACTCAAACCATTAATATTTCATACATACCATAAACTCAACAACTTACACAAACTGACATGTGGCAAACACCAATTGTCCCCGTGACAAGTCAGCCCGTGCACAAGCAGAACGGCAGGTTTCTTCGCATCTTCGGGAGAAATCTTTTCCTCACGTTTTACCAATCTTTGTAATTTTAAGATGTATCCATCCTCCGTGATTACTTCGTGGTCGTCCAACATGAATGAGTTTTCTTCGTCGCTACAGCAGGTTTGAACAGTCTGCCGACTTTTTTCGGCATTATTATTATTATTATAACTCATTATAAACTAATTACCAATTTTCGGCACTTGCAATTTGTCAAATTTTGCAACCAGAATAAATCGCAACCTTACATAAATTGGCAACTTAACTTAATAAACCAGTGTCAGGTTTTACGTGAACTTTTTTATTCGTCACTCAACAGATGATTAGATAGCTGGCAGAGTGCTTAAACAATATCATTTTATCTTTGCTGTGCTTTTAGTCATAAAAAAAATGTGTGGGCACTGACACTCTTTACTTGTCCGTGATATTGTAGACCTACAATGTGTCGAGTATTATATCCTTCCATGGATAAATAGGCATGCAGAATACTGAGATGAGTACATAACGATCATGGACAAATTGCATGGTGGAGATGCAATTATTCATAATTGAGATTCATGGAGCAGGACGAGCCTGACAGATGTCAACTGAAGAAGCTGAGCAACAGGTAGATATGTAAATTGTGTGCACAATGGATAACATGCATATGTAAGTGTGTGGATGGTTAAATATTTTACATGGAATGAGTTTGCAAAAAACTATTTACTTATCGTCAAAGATATGAATGGATTAATATATCATATAATTTTGCAAATTTTTAAAATTTACAAATCAAACAAAATAAGATAAATAATTTTTGCCAAAAATAGATTCTTTTGTCTTTATAAATCCTGCACTTATAAATGACGGGTAATTTCAAAAATCCATATTAAATAAATCCACATTTTTCTAAATTACTGCCAACGTCTCCACCGACAACCTCGGTATTTGGTGGATTTTCCTCTGGTCTGGCAAACCTTGTCAGGTGCAACCCTATCGATAGGTTTAATGGGGCTTGTGTCTAGGTACGTTGGGATAATTAGTAACTAATATTCAATTGTTATACGTAAGTTGTACATGTGTACCAAAAACAAAGCGCGATAATTAAGGAAATTCGTGTACAATTGTAAAATGCATCCATTCCAGATCTTCACAATTTTGTGACAAAGTTTGAGTCCACGCCGATTGTAGATGGTGGAGTAACAAGTCAAGGTCCCGAAAACCGGGATTTCTTAGTGAGGCGTGGGTGTTAATTAAATTTTCCGATATCCATTTTTATTTGCATTGTTGTCGTCAATGACATTTATAAATTATTCCACTGGACCTATTTTCATCGAATTTTTCAAAATGGAGCATCGGAGAAAGTTTGGCATTTCGTCACCGATTTTGGCCATTGATAGCTTAAAATTTACAGAAGGACATGGTCTAACTCGTGGGAGAAAATTTAGATTAACATAATGTTCCAATAATTTGCAATAGATTTTTAAGTGAAATCAAGTTCAAATTTTGGCAGTTTTTAGCACATAACTCGGGTCAGAATAAACGAATCGCTTTGCCTCGTTCTAAATCGTCTCTAAATTGTGAAACAATGTTCTGTGTCAATTTTCATACAAATCGGTTGAGAAATGCTAAAGTTATACGATATTTTCACCTTTTTCAGGTGGACTAGATGCATACTTACAATGCACTGCTGTTGGCGGCTACACTCAGATTTCGATGGGACCAATTTTAATTTGTTGAGGGACCAAAATAAGCGGGCCCGTATTTTTACATTTTCTTTAATGCGCGATTTTAAATGCTTGGCGGAATTTTCAAAATAATTTTCAGCTAAAATCTAAGGTTTTCAAAACGCTGTAATTTTTCGAATTTTGGTGCGATTTCAAAAAATCGAAAATATCTATGTATGCTTAGAATCAGTCCCTCTAGAATAAAAAAAATCCATTTTCAAAAAATTTTATAAATTCGAATTTTGTCGATGGTTTTTATATTTCGAAAATCAAAAGTTGGGTAAAAATTTTTTGCATCAATTGATGCTAATTAATATGCCCCATGTGCAAATCTTAGCAAATTAGTAGCACCATTGGTCTCGAACAGTCGACAAAACAAAATAGTGCCAAACAATTGAGAAACTAGATGTAAAACACACCAAACGTGCATAAGAACCGAAAAAAAATAACTAGAATTTTTACTTCGAATTTGTCAAGATTTTATGTCAAAATTATGGATTCACTTTCCTCGTTTATTTTCCACCTTTGGTGAAAAATTATATCACAATTATGTATACCTATCTTTTGTCCGCCTATTCTGCACCATTAATGCAAAATTATGCAAAAATCATTATTACAGGGTGAGCTACTTCTAACGTTACAACGGTTTATTTTCGCTAAAAATGTGTGTAAAAGTTCGTAAGATTACAAGAGTAACGCAGGTTACGAAGGTTACAAACTTTGACGTGAGTTCCCCCATTTATTAATAAATATAATTTACGTACATATGTCACGCTTAGGAACCTGCGTAACTTGGTAAACTTTTATACATACTTTTGTATTTGTATATAAATGTGTATGTACAACTTATAATTTCTTCCATTTAAATATGTAATAAAGTAGTCTAAATGCATACGTGAATATTAATACGAAGATAATGTGTATTTGGATTATTTCATTGTTTAATTATGCCGACAAAAACCGGACATGATTATTTTCAGTGTATTATAAACACTGTCGGGATAACCAACCATGCCGAATTTTGAAGATAACATATTAATATGGTTTCCGTCAGAGGAAACCAATTAATAACTTGTAGGATGTATGTACACTCTAAACAAAATTTTAATGAATAATTACTGCGCGGAGTGCATATATGCCTCTACCGCGATAGTAATGATTTGGTATTAAAACAATACTATATGGTAAAAAAGTAACACAAATTAGTGTTAAATTATTACCAAAAAGTGATATTTTATTACTAAATCAATACCAACATGGTGTAAATTTTTAATTGCGTCACGGTAGAGTCATATATCTACTCCGCTGATTTTTTTTATTACCAAGTTGCTAAGAGTGTACATATGTATGTCATACTTAAGGATATGAGCTTATAAATAACCACAGCTCTTCCTCTTTTCCGTTGGTAACAACAGGATGAGGTTTAACACACATTAAAGAATCTGGTAATTTATAAAGTTATATATTGTCACCGGGCTACTAATAGACAGACTTTTTACAGAATGGTAATCAAAATGTTACTGTTGATTGGCTGGTAATTAGTGACATTTAACGGATACAAGTTACATATGTATAACCACTCTGGTCATATTTTAATTACCATATGCTAATATGTTAGAAAAGTCTATATATTATCGGGCCGACGACTATATTTGACTTCATCTATTGCCAGATTATTTAGAGTCACACTACAAAAAACTATCAGGACACACGTTAATTTTATACAATTTGATCCAGTATTGAGCTCTGTTCATTCAGTCATTTCTCAAAATGGCGAAAATTCTAGTTCTTCTCTTAATTACGATAATTGCGGCTAAGGGTGTACCTTTAGACGACAATGAAGATCAGGTATATTTTTTAATATTCCCATTAACCATGCGAGTGCAAAAACGGATTTTTCAAAACGATGTTTAGTCCTCATTTCTTTAAAGAATTAGAAACCCATTCTGTGGGCACCAATATTCTCCACAGAATTACGGACACGTCTTCAAGTCCATTAACAAATGAGTACTAAATATAGTTTGTAAAAAAATTCGTGTCTCTCGAACAGCCAAGCAGACATTTTTGTACAATTTGATGCAGCAATTAAAGTCAAAGATTGCTAAATTCCATAACCGCAAATTATTAAGACCACTTTAATTTAAAGGAAATTAAGCAGGACGAGGTTCGAACTCGGCCACAGGAGGAAACTCCGTCGCCAGAAGAATTGCAATTTCTTGCCGATTTGCAAGCCGAGAACGGGAAAAAGTATTCTGATCTGTCAGACGGGGAAAAATATCGCTACTGGAAAAACCATATTGACCGAGTGGTTCACTGGTACAATAAGATTCATGGATTCCTAAAAAATCAGTATGACAATTTGCGGTCATAAACTTAACCCAATATACAAATTTGTATTTGCTTTGAAATTTTGTAAATAATAAAGTTTTAGTAAGTAATTTCATACGTAGTAATTGAGAAAAACATAATAATATTAGCTTTTAGTAATAATTTGCTGCATAATGATTTATTAAAACATATTATTGCATTATCGAAGTTATCAGTATTCCACTAATATTCAGTATTTAGTAGTCCAGTAATTCCTAAGTGCGTTTAACCTGCTTTAACCGACACGCAGGAGGTTCTTATCCGAATCCGGGTTTTTTTCTCTTTGTGAAAAGTTTCTTTGTGGATACACACTGGTATCGATCCAATTCAGCTGCCTAGCTTGAAAGTCGTACACTTCAGTATTTACAAAAGTCAGCAGTTATCCACTTACTTATTTTTGGAACTTTGGCAAAGTTTAGAAATTCAATACAAGTTCATTTTTGACCGGATAAAGTCCGGATATAGTCCTTTGAAGGAAGAATCAAACGGATAAAATCCAATTGGACACTTCCAACTAGAATCTTAAAACTCTTGTAGTACAAGAGTTATTGATATGTGACCTTACCGCCTTGGATGCAGTCCAACAAGTTCAAAATTCGCATGCCACTTTTGACCCAGCTCCAAATCCTGGTCAGCTCCTCAGTTGTCCCCGATTTTTGGGAGTATCTTATCCCAGACCTCGATAAGCATGGAAAAGGCCTGGAAATACCGCAAATCAAAACTTTAAGTATTTCCTTTACAACGGAAGATTGCGAGTCCGTCCACGTGACCAGATTTACCCGGATATTTCCGAACCTCACCCTGTTCCAGCACGTAGCCAGATTAGGGGACCGATTGCATCGTTGCGACCACACAATTCGGGATGCCCGACTCGTCAAAACTGACAGGTCTGAGGACAACGCAGAATTATTGGAGGGATCGATTCCTCACCCTTCACATTTCATTGATCGTGATGTCCATCGCATTATGAAAATGACAAATTCACCAGACGCGTCTTTTTGGGATTAAGTTCAGATTTTGAAGTTTTTTCTGCCCTGAATTGGAGCCACAACTGTTGGAAATTATTAAAACAAGGGAATTTCTCTACACGCCCCTCGTAGATTTTGAAATCACAGGATCGAAGAAAAGGCCCAATGCGTTGTAATACCATTATCATGCTTGCGCCAGACACCAAAATCTGCCAAAAACACAAAAATATCCCTGATTTCACTCGTTCAAACCCTTCCCATAAATCAAATTTTACTCGGATTTATACGAGGATAATTATACAAAGATATTTTATGCTTTTTAATATACCTACACAAAATTAGCCAAAATGTTCCAAAGTCTGAACCACCTTTAGCAAAGTTGTGTATTTTATTAATTGTTTAGCCTAATAAAGAAAACGCTTACCACGAAAAATATGTTAATAACACGGCAACATTATCCAAGTTTCTAGATAAATGGTAAAGATTTCTTAAACTCTGCATTAAACTAACATTCTACCACATTGTCAAATACGACTAGATAATTTACTAAATTCTCACATCCAACACATTTTTGAGAGCGTCGTGATTTTCATTAATAATATTTTAAAGAATTTTACTCGATCCCATTGTTAAACCGGAAACGATTATTGATTTAAAAATTCTCAAGGCTTTGTCGCTCCGAAAACTATATATGTATCATCACCGATATATCGCGATATACTTATGTACGAATGAAAATGTTTACACGCTGGAGCTCGCCTTATCCCGGTCTCGTAAATTGGATAAGTTACTTATAACTTATGATTTATAAGTACGTATGTGGGGGATGGGTTTCGCGCCCCGGTGGGGTGGTGGGCGAATGTACGATGAGTGGCGATGGGATGGATGGCGTCCCTATGTACCTCGGCGGCGTCCTCACGATGTGGGGAGTGAATGATGGCGGCTAAGGCGACCAAGGACTGGACTGGACGAGAAGAAGGCCCACCGGTACCACCACGACGGGAAACTCCCACAGGGGTCGAGTTCAAAGGAGAGGGGCTGCTTGGCGAAAAGGCGTTGCACTTCGGCAACAACTACGACTCCAGGATTTATATGGAAATGTCTCACATATGCACCCACTGTTTATGCACGGTTCTAGGAAACTGACCAACTGTCCTCTAACTGAAATAATGGTGGCACCCTCGTAACACAGGACGAATCTTTACAATTCTTTTTTCTAGACGGCGACTGGTTTATTGAAATTGACTTGTATATATATATTTTTTTAACGTACAGACTGCTGATATTATTTTTCTTAGGAACTATCTTTTATTTTTAAGGTAGTGGCAGCACGCAGAAGGCGATGCTGCCGAAATGATTATTTTTATGAGGAGAGGAGACGGCTGGAAAAGTGGACTGGTTCCTTTAGGAGCCAGGACGCGTCTGTCATCTTTTTTGGCGACCAGTTCTGCTTCTTCTTCTTCTTCTTCTTCTTCACCATGAGTGAAACGGCGCAGGTGTGGAGTTCCATCCAACCTCTCGACTCGTACGGAGTCGGGGTGGAGGGGGACGAACAGAGACCCTGTCGTCTCCTTCACGTAAATGTTTCCTCGTTGTATGGATGTTTTTATACATTTACTTTACTCCGACAAAATTATGTAGCCTACCAACCATTTGACTTTTTCAAAATTTTAAATTTTTTAAGTGGAATGTTAAATTCCGGAGGTATTTATTTCCCGCTAGTAAAGTTGCTACCGCTCTCACAAGGGAAGGTTCCCGACTGCTTATCGTGTCCAGGGTACCCACTATATCTTTTAGAATCTACCAAGGCACCAAACGAAGGATCCATTCATATTTACGTGTTAATCGCATATTTGGCGCCGTGGCTTGGCGCCAAACTTAAAAAGCAGCGTTTTCGACCAATTTCAAACCTCCATAACTTTTCCAGTTTCCGTGTGATTTTCAAAATTTAGGGCTTAAAATGATCACAAAGGTCAGAATTTTATGAAATAAATAAAAAACGAAACATTTTTATTTTTTGATATTTTTTTAGCGAATCCCCAAGGGTGACCCTTGGCAAGGGCAAGAAAATTACAAAAGTTTGACAAAAATTGGAACAATAATTTTTTTGAAAAATTTCATGGCATACGAAAGTTGAACTCTTTTTAATGATTTTTGGATTTTTTTTAATCGGCCCAGGATTTCAAAAGTTATGGCGGTTTAAAAAATAAAAACATACAAATTTGGTGAATTTGGCGACCCGCCATGGCGCCAAATAATAGTTTTACTCGGAAATATGAATGGATTCATCATCTAGGGTCCTTGTAGATTCTAAAGAACATAATGGGTATTGTGGGGACGAGGGGCACCTCGAAGTGTCCGTTGTAAGTTTTTTTAGATGGAAAAACGAATATAATATTAATGAGGATTAATGAAATTAGGATTTAATGAATTACGGATTAATTTCAAAGATTTCGCGATTGAAGACTGAGATTATAAATTAAATTACGCTAGGGATTACGATTAATATTGGATTAAATATCTCGCATTATTTAGTAGGATTTGGGATTAGATTAATTCAATCACATTTTAATCCCAGATTGGGATTAAGATAACATTTCTCACGAATTTGGTTTAAATCCAGTCCATGTTTCCTATGGTTTACCAGGACGGTCTCTGAGAACTTTTAGCATTTGTAGCTGATTTAATATCAATTTGGTCTGAAAGTAATTAATGGCACCCAGGATTAGGATTATTATTTATTATTTCCTTGAATTTGTGATTAAAAGTCTAAAATTTAATTAATCCCCAACGTTAATCCCCATCCCAAATGCTTAATCCCGGAACCAGGCTCTCCGTGACAAATTGGGATTGATTTATGAACTGGGGGAAATAAAAACACGAAATACGTGACATACACGTAGTCGGGCGTTTGGTTACAATTTCTTTACGACGTGACTTTGACGTAGGCGGGACGTAACAGGTTAAATACCTAATTCGAGTACATATATACATAATTATTTGTTTAGAATTTAAATACGTAAAACAATTACGATTCTTAAGCAAATATTTAATATCTACGTACCACTTAAGCTATTCAAATATTAAAATACTTTTTAAGCGTTTACTTAATACAAATCAAACCAACAATTTTTTCAACACTAATTTATGATTTTGTATGAGCGATAATCTGACAACCCTCAGTCCATAAG
This sequence comes from Folsomia candida, assembly GCF_002217175.1. NCBI lineage: Eukaryota > Metazoa > Arthropoda > Collembola > Entomobryomorpha > Isotomidae > Folsomia > Folsomia candida. The sequence goes on along the minus strand of NW_019091263.1, from coordinate 44,010 downwards.
GAATCTCTTTAGAAAACTACGCAAGACATTTTCCATCAGCATTATGAAGGGAAAAAACCCTCTCATAATTTTCCTAATCGTCGTCTTTACTATTTCATTATTTCCTCACAACGACAAACTGGAGTCTTTTAGAAAACAATACAAAAAATTGGCTACGTATTTCACACCATCGAAATATTTAAGCTGGAATTTTAGTAAGTTAAGCATATTTAAGAGTTGACTAGCTTCAGCTAAACCGGTACCTGGTCCTGACGGTGTTGTCGCGAAACCAAAAACGCTCTTACACGTGTCCAATGAAATCAAAAATTAGTGTACCAGTGTACGCGCGTTTTTTCTCAAGGTGCCCCAAATTTTTCATATTGCCCCAAACGCTAGGAACGCTGATTGTGACGTTACTAGCATTCCGATTTTCTTCAAACTTGGCATGCATTCCTAATTTAAGGTCGGTCAGAGCGTTCCAGAGAATTGACAATCTAGGCTGAAATTGATAATGCCAACTACCTGAAATTTTTGGTACCTTTTTTAGTTTTTTCAAAATATTTCCAAAATTTATGAAATGGTATCGTTCTAGCGCCATATCTCTATATGTCGTGTAAGATGGTTTTGGTTTCGCGACAACACCGTCAGGACCAGGTACCGGTTTAGCTGAAGCTAGTCAGTTACATAAATGCACTCTTAGCAACTTGGTAATAAAAAAACAAGCGAAGTAGATATATGACTCTACCGTGACGGAATTAAAAATTTACACCATGTTGGTATAGATTTAGTAATAAAATGACACTGTTTGGTAATAATTTTAACACTAATTTGTGTTACTTTTTTTACCATACAGTATTGTCTTAATATCAAATCATTACTATCGCGGTAAAGTCATATATGCACTCCGCGCAGTAATGATTCATTAAAATTTTGTTTAGAGTGTGGATATTGGGGGTATTCAGCAAAAATTCATACTTCATTAAGTTCGTAAAAAATTTAGCTGGAAAATTGTTCGCAAACGTGGCCGTATTTAAGGCTAGTAGTAAGGTTGCCGCGGGTAACGGGCCGGGTACCCGTTACCCGCATACCCGCACGATATTGCGGGTACCCGTTTGTCTGCGGGTAGTTACTACTACCCGCACGGGTAACGGGTATTTGTATTTTACATAATTAAATAGCTCGCCTTGCGCAGCAAGTGAGCAGTTGATTTATATAAGAGTTATATATCTACTTTGACAATTTATTTTGCATCATTGATGCTGAACTTAATCATGGTTGATAGTGAGCGTCATTTTTCAGGAATTCTGCGACAGTCTCAGTGCAAAACTAACAATGAGCTGGTGCTAATTGCAACACTCACAATTGTCAGATTGTGAGATTTAAAAATTGGAAATATGAGGTTAGAGTCAATAGAAACCAACGTGTTTATTGAGGAAGTTTATTGTGGGATAGCGAGAATTTATCAAAAATTTTCAAGTCAAATTTGAAAAGGGAGCCATTTTTAACAAGTGGGGAGAAATCCACTTCCTCCCCAATAAAAATCGGTAATTCTTCAATTTTGATCCCAAATATTTTGACAAATTGTCCTGCGTTCAGTTGAATGACACAATTCCAAAATCTAAACAAAATCGGAATGTTGCATTTCACACCATTCCATTATAAATTCAGAAAACGGGAAGAAATAATTGTCTCTCAAGCATAACTTACTTGATTTAAGATTTCAGTAATTTTATAGTAATGTGGTATTGGTGACCTTTCAACTAGTGTTTGTAGGAGTAAAAAAATATGATACGATTTAAAGCAAAAATTGAAGTTGCAAGCCAGTGTTTTTAAATAAAAATGTCATTTAAATGAAAATGTCAACAATTAAGTATCACTGTTTTTTGGCTACCCCTAAGTCAATAAGTTTGTTTTCATGAGCAGTTAGTTAAATACAGCTAATTATATCGTCAGCAATTTCTAGTAGCACTCTCTCGAGGTTCTTATTAACCTAGAAGGGTAACTAATTAATTAAATCTGCGTTATTTTGGTACTTGGTTAATGTTTAACTGAATTCTCAAAACGGGTAACGGGCAACGGGTACCCGCACGGGTACCCGTGCGGGTACGGGTAGTTGGGCTGCGGGTAGCGGGCCGGGTAACGGGTAGCATTTTCGCTACCCGCGGCAACCCTACTAACCGGTTGAAGGATCGAGAATCCATCGCTTAGTTTTTTTTACGTTAAGAAACCCCAGTGATTTACGCGTAGTGCACCTAGTATTTGGAACAGGGGAGTATGTAAATATTGCTCCGCGAAATTGCTAAATTGATGTCAGGGATTTCAGTAGTGCCGAAAAACTCGCGAAAATCTCAGACAAATTGACATCAACGCCGTGGAATTACTATTCTGCACTATTTTTAGATCATGATTTAAGATAGGTTGTGTCACCATCAAAACCAACCATATCTACCAGACCGGACGCCATTATTTTGAAGATAATTTTTTACACGAAGTGATTAATTTTTTAACATGGACGCCACGTGTGTTTGGCACACGATATTTTGATTTATCAGTTGATGGCAAAATGTGCCCTTAATCATTACGCAAGATTTCGTGCAGTATAGTGCCTCCCCGGGTGACGATTTGTCTCCTATAGTTCTCTAGCGTATCGTATCGTATCTTATCCTGCAATGCATAAATTTAGGCGTTAGTAATAATTCAACTGACAAATTGTCAGTGACAATGGAAACTATTTTATGCTTTTCTTACGTCATATAAAAAAATAAGCCGAAAATTATGAATCCCATGGCACCCTCCATTCATTTAAGGGTCCCCTGAAGAAAAACTACTCACCTGCAAACTCCCCACGTTATTGCTACAGAGGGGAGAAAGGGAGAGAAAATTATTCAAAAACTTATATTTGTAGTTAATACATTTCTTTGAAGCGGCCATTCAACGGAAGAATAAGTATCATGTAATTCATAATTTTTTATTCAGTTTTGTTGTTTAAGAAAAAGCTTCCCTTGTGCGTTCAATTTTCATGATAGATTATTTTATTTATCCTTCTAATAACGCTTATATGATACATAAATGATCGATTTTATCGCAATTTTGCAACCCAGCGGCAAAAACTATAAATATGGGAATAGGCATATTTAAGAGGTGTCCTCAAATAATTAACTCCCGTCATTGCGGTCATTCAAAAAATTCGTCAAAATTGATTTTGACGAATAGTATTTCTACTGCAGGAAATAAAATACATAGGAATGCACATACACGGAAATACATTTAAATGACTAGATAAATTTAAGTCATTCATTTATTTGATATATATCATACTGCACTATGGGCCAGGATCCCTAAATTGTGGCCAAAAATACAATTAAGCCTGAAATGAGGTCAAGTCTCAGGTCACCCCCATAAATTGCAAAGATCTCGGCAAAACTACAACTCAAAAATTCCATTAAGCATGCCTAATATGCAGCTAAGGTCATAAAGTAAGAATTGGTAACATTAAATAATAATGTAAATATTTATTTGAATTAATGATGCCAATTATACAAGTTTTCCAATGTAAATTCTAACTCGTAAAAGTATCGAATTTCGTACTGGGTTAGCAAATATTCCATTAAAATTGGTGGACGTGTTCGTAAATAAGTAATCCGGTAGAACAGCATTTTTCGGGGTGAAATTGGGTATGAAAAAGTCAGTTCAATTTAATTGGTCACCATAATATATGCTGTTAGAAATCTGACTATTTAACACTTCAACGTAGTACTTACTTGTGCATTAATACCGCCTCGTATTATTTTAATACTTAATTTCTAACGGTGTCTGCACGTGGCCCACCCACAAAACATGTAAAATGCTAAGATATTTTTTAGTACGTAAAAACTCACAATTTAAGGAAACCTAAATCAGTTTTGATTTTTGTCTATCAAATCCTGTGAAACCCAACACAGACAAGTTCTACGGATGCAAAAAAGACACCCCTTGGCAATCCTCATGGTTGAACTTTCGTAGCCAACGCTTTTATCAAACTCAGGTACTGACGACGCCGCCTAAATAGATTTATAAATATTTACATCAATATCCCACAACTATATCAAACTAAATAAAAAAGTGCCAATAATTATCAATATGTAAATTTTTTTAGAAATTTTCAAAATTTCAAACAGTACAAATTCCCATACCTGCAGCATGGTGAAGCTCATCATGATTAGTGCAATTAGTACTATTTTGTTCATTGTTTTGCTAAAAGGGGTGGATTATTGATTAAAAAGAATGTTACGATATTGGTGAACAGGTCTTGCCAAACTTGAAATCCGCAACGTGGTGTTTATAACCACTTTCCTCTATAAATAATTATACTTTGTCACCAATCTTACGGAGGCATCGTTGGTCGAGAAAAGCGAGGCTGGTTCCACCATACGTGCCCTCGTGGCGGAGTGGTTTGATCCCTCGCCTTCATACTGCCATAAGCACAGGTTCAATCCCTTCCTTCGTGATGTAATTCATTTGCTTGACTTTTTGCACATAAATTTGATCGTTTTAGATGTATTTTGAGGCGGGGATTTCAAAAATCACCCTCATTTTTACCTACGACGACCCATTGACTGTGTGCATGAGGTGAAACGTCAAAAATATTTGATTTTTGTGCATGTTGGCGTTGACTATTCATTGTACAAGCAGAGTTGCGTTATTTAAATAAGTTTTAGCCCGAACCAGGGCTTATGTAATCGTCATGTCCGTCCGTCTGTCTGTCTGTCTGTCTGTCTTTCGATAACTTTCGAATGGGTTGACGGATTGACTTGAAACTTTTACCATATGCATATTGGACAAAGTTAGGAACCGAGTTCGAAGATGGGTGAAATCGGTCCAGTGGTTGACCGGTGGGGGTCATGTAGGTGGGTGGGGTATTATGCAGCAAAATTTCAAAATGGTCAGAGAAAGCTGAAATTTGGCACAGAGCTAGTTAACGGGTCCTAATGGAAGAAGATGAACTTATATCGGCCAAATTTTTATCTGGAAGGACCCCACGGGGTGACCCATACCGATTTTTGAAAATTATCCAATCGAGCTGAAATTTGGTACGGAGGATGTTATAAGCTTCTAATGAAAAGAATATAAGGTGAAATTGAAAAATTATTCAATCGAAGGTACCCTATGGGCTGACCCATACCGATTTTTCGAAATCATTTAATCGAACTGAAAATTGGTACAAAGGTTGATAGTAGCTCAATATGGAGGAATATGAAAACAAATGGGAAAAAATTTCATCTGGAGGGTCCAGTGGGGATGACCCCTACCGATTTATAAGCGTTGATTTTTAGAATTTGGTCTCAAGTATTCAAGACTAAGAATTGGCGTTAAATGTAATTAAATTATAGTACAAATCAAATTACTAATCAAACCTGGTTCGGGCTAAGCAATGCTGTACTGATAGGTTTTTATTAGCCCGAACCAGGGCTTATGTAATTGTCATGTCCGTCCGTCCGTCTGTCTTTCGAAAACTCCCGAATGGGTTGACCGATTGACTTGAAACTTTTACCATATGCATATTGGACAAAGTTAGGAAACGAGTTCGAAGATGGGTGAAATCGGTCAAGTGGTTGACCGGTGGGGGTCACCTAGGTGGGTGGGGTATTATGCACCAAAATTTCAAAATTGTCAGAGAAAGCTGAAATTTGGTACAAAGCTTGTTATGGGGTCCTAATGGAAGAAGATGAACTGAAACCGGCAAAATTTTTATCTGGAGGGACCCTGTTGGGTGACCCATACCGATTTTTCAAAGTCATCTAAACAAGCTGAAATTTGGTACGGAGGGTGCTAATGGTTTCTAATGAAAGAATATAAAGTGAAATTGAAAAATTTTTCAACCGAAGGTACCCTACGGGGTGACCCATACCGATTATTCGAAATCTTTCAATCGAGCTGAAAATTGGTACAGAGGTTGCTAATAGCTCAATATGGAAGAATATGGATACAAATTGGAAAAATTTCATCTTGAGGGTCCAGCATGGGTGACCTCTACCAATTTACAAGCGTTGATTTTTAGAATCTGAATTCAGTAGTTAAGACTAAGAATTGACGCAAAATGTAAAAATAGTAGTGCATAATTTTATGGGAAACTACTGACAAATATGGGTTTACTAATCCTGGTTCGGGCTAAGCAAAGCTGTACTGATAGGTTATTATTTAAATAATGCTTAAATAACGCTAGGAAATTATTTATTATTTAAAAATAAATAAGTGCGAATATTATTTATTATTTATTATTTAAATAATCTCCAATTGACAGTTTTTTAAATATTTAAATAATGGCCTTATTTAAATAATTTTAAGTGCCATATTTCTCAAAATGAAATATCGGTGTGAGTCACCCCATACGGTCACTCACGATGAGAATTTTGTCAATTGCACGTCATATCCTTTCCTTAAAAGCCACTGGCTATCCTTATGCTAATTTTCATCTCCATTGGATGACTTTGAAAAATCGGTATGGGTCACCCGTTGGGGTCCCTTCGGATAAATTTTCATATTTCACCTCATATTCGTTCATTAGAAGCAATTAGCTACCTCCATGCCAAATTGCATCCTTCTACCTCCATTTCGAATATTCTACATCATGGACCCCCACCACTCAAATGACCCCCACCGGTCAACCACTTGACCGATTTTGCTCATCTTCGAACTTGATTCCTAATTTGGCATGTTCTAAATGTGTCCCAAATTTCAAGTCGATAGGACAAGTTTAAAGAGAGTAATCGATAGACGGACGGACAGACGAACAGACGGACAGACGAACAGACGAACAGACGGACAGACGAACAGACGAACAGACGGACAGACGAACAGACGAACAGACGGACATGACAATTACATAAGCCCTGGTTCGGGCTAATAAAAACTTATTTAAATAACGCAACTCTGCTTGTACAATGAATAGTCAACGCCAACATGCACAAAAATCAAATATTTTTGACGTTTCACCTCATGCACACAGTCAATGGGTCGTCGTAGGTAAAAATGAGGGTGATTTTTGAAATCCCCGCCTCAAAATACATCTAAAACGATCAAATTTATGTGCAAAAAGTCAAGCAAATGAATTACATCACGAAGGAAGGGATTGAACCTGTGCTTATGGCAGTATGAAGGCGAGGGATCAAACCACTCCGCCACGAGGGCACGTATGGTGGAACCAGCCTCGCTTTTCTCGACCAACGATGCCTCCGTAAGATTGGTGACAAAGTATAATTATTTATAGAGGAAAGTGGTTATACCATTTTATACTTTTCCTTATAAAACGGAGGAATTAATTAATATTAAAATCAGTTAATAATGGTAGCAACGTATGCAACGACGCACGCGGTCCATTATTATGCTAATTCTTAATTGAGTCAGAAATTGTGACTCACAATCACGCAGAATTTTACGTTCTGCGAAATCTTCAATAGGTGTTTGGATCACGAGGACCTCGTACCGAGATCCCCGCAGAACAACGGCACGGCGGGGACCATCCCCACCCTTCCGCAGGGGAACAATGTCCCCCTCCAGACATTCATAAATTGATATGTCCCCCCTCGAGGGGAAGGACCTCCAATCCTGCAAAGCTGGTCCCCAACTTCCGCCGCCAGTGGCCACCTTCCATTCCACAGCTACGGATGTTAAATTAATGTCAAACTTACACAATAAAACTTATAAAACTGTAAACCATGATTCTACAACTGTGATTCTACAACCATGATTCTACAGTCATGTAGAATTTCTACAACCAATCATGGAATTTGTAATTTGGAAGTTGGAATTTGTAAGTTGGAAGTTGGAATTTGTAAGTTGGAAGTTGGAATTTGTAAGTTGGAAGTTGGAATTTGTAAGTTGGAAGTTTATACGTAAAAATGTTGACCTAATTTGTTCAAACAATTTTTGGGGGTCAAGTCTGACGGGTCCGAACCCTAAAGTTATCCAGGTGTAAGTGTTCACCCAACCCCTGGCTGACGCTGAGAACAGACTATGCTGCCAGGCGTAAAGTATAAAAAGATGCAACATGAGGATGCAACTGAAGATGTAAATTAATACTGACACATGTGTCAACCATACCTGTTCACTTTCATTCATTAGCCTGATTATGAAAGCAAATTACTGTGAATGACTATGAAATTTCACTGATGTGAATGAAAATGAGTGATAAAAAATTTGATCATGATGTCGTGAATGAGCGTGAATGAAATATCATAAAATTTCATTCTTTCATTCACATCATTTCGTTTCACTCACATCATTTCATTTCACTTACATAATTTCGTTTCACCCATATCATTTCATTAACATCAGTTCTAATATCACCTGTTTCACTCCACCGTCATTTTCACATCAGTGAAACTCTAAATAGTGCCCGTGGATTATTGCGAACCTCAAAACTTCAGGCATGGATTTAGTGAGTATTCTGCACTACATTCTTGTGTTTGATAAACTAATTCACACTTACTAATTTGATTCAAGTTCGCAGCAATTTAGCTTGTGGTAATTATAGTTTGATGTAAATCTCAATTTAATTAAAATTTAGTTGTAATTTTGTTTGTAATTAGACTTATTTTGTTTTTCCAGCGGCCAACCAACCAAAGTTCAGAATGTCCAGTCAACATTCTAAAAAGAAAAAAACAGCTTCCGGTAGTGATCAACGAATAAAAAAGAAGACCACCCAGGGCGATCTTGCGGCCCTTGTCTCCAAGTCACCTAATAACGCTGAAGAGGATGGGGACGTCACAGGCTCCGGCTCACAGAATCTCGCTAAACGAGGCGGATTTGAAAATCTGCCACAAGTTAAAAGTTTATTTGAAACCCAATATAACTACGTTGGCCACAAAAAATCATCTGACAAATTTGTAGCAACCTGCAAAAGATGCATTGAAATAGGTACAAGCAAATTGTATTTATTCGACTTAACTAGCTTCAAACCGAATGGCAATCGGCATTATCGAGTAAGATAAATTATACGTACATGTGATCCATCCAACTTCAAAATTTAAGTTGTTTTAATCTTTTTCTATCTATTTTAATTTTAGTTGTCGCACAGGGATATTGCGGTTGAGCCCACACCGAATCATACCGTCAAGGAGTTTTTTCCTTCAACTCAAGCTGAATTTTCAAAATCCGACCCCATCCAATCTCGATTTAATTCGAATTTACTGGACCTGGTCTCAATTGATGGGCTAATTTACTCGTTTGTTAATGGGATTGGGTTTAGGAATTTAATAAGCGATCTTAACCCTCGTGTATCTTTCCCAGACCGAGTGACACTAGCAAGAAGATTAAATAGCACCGTAAATAAGACTGTACGCTTTGAAATTTTGAACATATATAATTCAGCTTATTTTAAAAATTTAACGATAAGTTGAATTTCAATGATAGGTGAAGCCAAATATAAAAAAGCCACTGGCGAAAATTCAGGAACATAATGTGCACGTGACAACAGATATTTGGACAACTAGACAGGGCGACGGAATCATTGGGATTAAATGTCACTACATAGAAAAGACTGAAAATCCAAGAAGTTGGAATCTTGTGTCAAAAGTACTGGCCGCTGAGGAATTCAACGACCGGCATACTGGAGAAAATATAAAAAAGAATTTTACAAATTGCTTGAATAGTTTAGGCATTGGACACAACAAGGTTAGTTAGTTCAATATAAATCCTTAATATTAAGTGATGTTACCTGAACTGGGCAAATATATTGAGATTCAAACATAACACAATATTTTCACTGCGAATATTTTACTTAATTTCCTTTCAAAATTGATTTTGCAGATTGGCTACCTTGTAACAGATGGGGCAAGCAACATGGTTTGTGGTTTCCGCGATTGGATTAATGAAATAGAGGGCTCTATCCAAAACGATGATAGCTTTGTCGAGGAAATGGGCGTTGAAACCGATTCTGACATAGAAGAACGGTCGGACGAAAGTGATTGTTCTGACGAAGAAGAGGACGAAATCCCTATTTTTGGCGTAATTGACGACTCCGAAACTGAGCAGGATATGCACATTACTCTTGGAGAAATATTCAGATTTTCATGCTACGCTCATCGCTTTCAACTCGTTGTGAAGGATGTACTAGCCAAAGGAGGACGGCCCAAGGACGTTTTGGATTGTGCTAACAATATTATAAAATATTTCATGAGATCCAGTTATTGGCGAAAACGACTAAAGAAGGTGCTTGGTAAGGTACTTCTAAAACCAGCTCCTACCCGATGGAACTACACTTTCTACATTTTGGAGCGACTAACTCAAGTAAAAATACATACTCATTACTGATTTATTATTAGAGCGATGATTAAACTATTTATTGGATAAATTACTTGGATATTTGTATTTTAGGATAATGTGTATGAAGAAGTATGCAATCTAATTCGCGAAGCAAGCACAGGTCCGCGAAAACCTAAAACTTTACCTCCAACCCCAAGCATGGAGGTCAAGGAGAAAATGGTGGAAATTCGCAATCTGCTTAAACCAATCTGTGAAGCTACCAATTTGCTTCAAAGCGACGGTGTGACATCTAGCTTAATTTATTATGCAGTGGTCAATACATACGATGGTAAACCGTGTTAAAAAATGAAACCGTTGACCTATATTTGGTAATAACAATCGTTTTTTTGGCTTGGTTTATTAGAAATAGCTACAACTCCAACCAAGTTGTTTACTCGTATGAAATCGCAATTATTGGATGGATTGAAGTCGAGGTTTGAGGGGAACTTAACTGACGCCGTTGTCGTATTAAGTGCATTATTGGACCCCAGGCAAAAACTGGACGTGTTCAAATGTATTTAAAAATAATCAAATTAATGATTAAAATTGTTAAAATATTTAATGACGTGTCCATTCTAGTTAAACCGGCATCATATGGTACACGAAGCCTTCACACTCCCTCAGCTGCTACGGTTAAGAACATTTTCGAGACATTTTATAAACCAGACAAATCTACATGTTCTCCTACCTCAACTTTAAATGGTGGAAGCGGTCAAGACTACACATTCAAAAAATTGCCACAAATTTCAACAAGAACTGATGAAGAGTCGGACGAGGTTGAAAGATATTTGCAAATACCAAGACAACCAAATTTGGACCCACTGGAATTTTGGGCAGCAAACGAATTAAATTTTCCTGCATTGGCAAAATTAGCAGGCATCTATCTTTCTATTCCTGCATCGACTGGAGGAATTGAGCGAGTTTTCTCTCGACTTGGATCTCTTGGCCGCGCGAGAAGATCAAGCTTAACGCCTACATCGTTACAAAATATATTGCTTCATCGGGAATACCGTCTACCTATCCTGAATGAAAAGTTAAAACAAAAGAATATGTCAGCGAAACGGCAAGGGAACACAAACAAACAACCTGGCAAGCGACCGAGGTCTGGCAAACCAGAGGATGAATCTTCCGGACTAAATTCATAACTAATTCCTATTATTTGATGAAAATATGTCCGTTGATTAAATTAAATAAAGCATTTTACGGAGAATTAGGCAAAATTATGATTTGCAATTATTTAGTACAGTAGTAAAAGACACGTTATTAAGTAAATATATTCGAAAACAAGATTTCAAAATAAAAAAATTGCATGCAATCAAATGATTGTGAATGAAAGAGAATGACTGTGAATGAACGAGAATGATTGTGAATGAAAGCAAATTACTGAATGAAAAAGATTGATTCTGACTGAAAGCGAATGACTGTGAATGAAAGCGAATGACTGATTGAAGCGAATGACTGTGAATGAAAGCGAATGACTGTGAATGAAAGCGAATGACTGTGAATGAAAGTGAATGACTGTGAATGAAGGCGAATGACTGTGAATGAAAGCGAATGACTTTGAATGAAAGTGAATGACTGTCACGGAATGCATTTTATGCACAATGAGATGGGTGCATCTCATTGTGCAGAAAACAGCAGCTACAAGGAGAGAAAGAGAGAGAGGATCAAAAATAGAATTTTGATCCTGTCTCTCCCTCTCAAGATGAAGAAAAGAGTCAGAGAGAGTTTGGGAAGAGGATCCGATAGTTTTTAAGTAGGATTATGTAGCAAGTAGTAGAATAAGTAGGAAAAGTAGCGAGTAGAAAAGATTGGATAAATGGTTGTGACCAGAAATGAAATAATTTGGAAATAAAGAGAAACGAACGAACTTTGTGTGTTTAAAGTGAATTGACAATTGGCTGATTAGTTTATTAACGGCAACATGACTGTGAATGAAAATGGCTCGCGTCAATGCGAATGACTGAAGTTTGAATGACTGATTTCACTTTGAACAGGTATGGTGTCAACGCCTTTGTCAGTTGGGATGTAAAAGATTAACTGAAGCTATATATCCGATGGGGTGTGCAATATTAACTGATACAGGAAAATGGGTATAATTTTTTGGGGGTTACGTCTCACGGGTCCGAGCGTAAAAGTTGCGCCCCACTTAAAAATGGTTGCTCACCCAGCCCCTGGCTAACGCGAAGAGCAGACATTTGGCCAACTCGCCGAAATGTTCAGGGAACATTTCCACGAGTTGTTTAATTTTGGCGATCGATTTTGACGATTTTAACGATTTGTTTCTGTTTCAGACTATGAACTGAGAATTGAATGAGGTTAAAGTGAAATTAACTAAGTGACATTACGTGACACTAACTGACATTAAGTGAACTGAAATAAAAGTCTAATGTCGTCTTGAGAGTACGACAATTCCGACGAAGATTCGGACGATGTCGAAGACCTCAATGAAGAGGTCCAAGACGTCGATGAAGAGGTGGAAGACGTCGATGTAGAGGTGGAAGATATCGGAATGGAAGATGGTAACGTTGCGAGTGAATGCAATGAAGTGGAGGGTGACCTGTTTGTGAATAGCGAAACAGGGCCGGTCACCGCGCCGCAACTTAGCTGGCCCTGGTTAGTACAACGGTTTCGCGACACGCCTGAAGTTGTTGAGCAATTCAGAGGGAATGTGTGTATGAAGGGTTAGTTACAATACAAAAAAGTCTGTTATTAAAAATTATAAAAAAGCTGAATTAATTTTAACCAACAGGACGGGCGTGGTTACTGGCGGTGACGAGATTTTGTGCACAAACTCCCGTCGCTGAATGGGAGAAAACAATAGGTTTGTTCGGAAACAGTTGTGCGAAAGTATTCTTCCAAACATCAAGAGGTATTCAACAAGAAGATGTGCGCCTGACCGCCAAAGGTCAAGAGTCCCAGGCCCATATAAAGCGGATGTTTGCCGAGCCGTCAAGAAGCTTTACGAGACATCATCTGCAAGCTCTGATTATGTTCCTAATGGAAAGATTAGCTGGTTAGTTTTTGGAAATATTGTTTTAACTTTAAAAAAATATAAATAAGAATTACCTTTGCTTAGATCGAAAAAATAATTCGACATCTTTCGCTACTGGAAATCCTATATTTCAATATATTTACAAAATTTACGAAGAGAAATTCCCTGCCGAAGCAAAATTATGGCAAGGGACCACAATCCAAGTCCCTAGAGAATTCTGTTTAGAGTTTAAAGGGTCGGAAAATGCGATGCATGGGAGGGTAGAAAAAGGCGAGCGCTACTGTCCGTACCTTTGGGCAAAGGAAGATTCGCAATTACAAGATGGTAAATCTTAACGAAAGTTAATGTAAGAATTAAGAACCTAACCTGTTTTGGTTCTTACAGAATTGATGAGTGCGAGTGAAATTAACGCCCGCGCCGCACTCTACACCGACAACCCCGACGCGTTTAATCTCGATGCGGAAGTATACCGCAGGAACGCCTTCGATAGGCAATACAAAAGACTTTCGATTACGGTAGCTGAAAATGAAAGGAAATTGAAGAAACAAAAGCAAGAGAAAGCGGCATGGAAGGCTTTCTGCGAGGAGTCTAAGAAGGAAGTGCAGGTGCGCAGCTTCTTTCACTGCCTCGTTGGTATAGCCCTCGAAGGATACGTGAGTAAAATTGGAGCCGCAGACCTGGATGTTGCGTCGATTGAAGTTCAGGATCGAATACTAGCTACGCTCTGTAAGAAACTGAAGGTGGACAAACCTACCGAGAACAGGAGGTTAATATGCGACGCTAGTAATCGATGGAATTACAACTCTGGTGATGTCTACGCAAGGTAGTAATTTAAAAAAAAAATAAATAAAATTTGATTTTAATACAGAATTTTTACTCAGGAATTTGCCGCCTGTACGTGAAGATACACGTCTACAAAGAGAGGAGGTAGACGAGATGGTCGACGAGGGGGGCGACGAAGCTCCAATTCAGCCCAGGAAGAAGAAGTTGAAGAAAGTAAAACAATCGGGTCACTCTAGCCCGAAGGTGTACCTCCCCAAAGACCAGCCCCCTGTAGTGAGGGAGGAGATGGATAGAGGTGAGTCGAGCCTAGGATTTCCAAAGCCCGGCCCGCCCAAGCCCGACTCAAAAGCCCGACTCAAAAGCCCGACCCGGCTCTACTCAAAGCCCAACTCGAAAGCCCAGGCCCAGGCCCGCCCAAGTTCAGATCTCAAAAGCCCGACCCGGCCCAAGCCCAATGGGCTTTTTGTTGAGAAAGCCCGCCCAGGCCCAAGCCCAACGGGCTTTGAGCCCAGGCCCGTTGGGCTTAGTCGAGCTTCTGGATAGCGTAACAAATTATACAATGCAAATTCAATTGGGGCGCCCTAAGCCATACTTAACGAAACAAATTAATTGAAAAATCACAAAAATATTTAGTCAATAATATTTAATCGTTTACGGTTTCACTAAATTATTACAATCACGCAACAGATGGCAAAATTTATGTTAATGTATAGGATTCAACAAAAAAATAAGTCATAGTTTTTATGAACGAATGTAAGGTTGGATAAAGTGCTGCCGCTGAGTTCGGTGCGACGGGCGGTCAAGGTCAATCCCGTGCTTGAAAATACTCTCTCATCGCTAGCCTGTGAAGCGGGGATGGATAATATCCTTTGAGCAACTTTCCGCAATAATGGAAATTGTGTGGCGCCACACCAAAATTCCAGGACATCCGGACCTTCATCATCAAAATCTATGAATAACGCAAAGAATAATTACAACGGAGGGCATTTAATATAAATTCAAATATTAAACTCAGTCTAACGCATACCATCAAATTTCTTTTTCATTCCAAGATAGGAGTCAAACTCTTTCTTAACAACCACTTCCGGGTCGTCAGCTTCTTCCTCATCCCACGAGTCCTCGAACTCTGCAAATTTTCCCTTTTTAGCAATGGGCGGACCCCTGGGAACGAAATTTCTAACAGAATCGCAACTATCTTTCCCAGCAGTCCCTGCAAACGATAGCATCAGAGCCTTCGTCCTGTCGTAAGCGTCTTTCCGTTCTTCGTCGATGGCACCCTTGAGTGATTTAAACCTAAAACTCAAACAATTATAATTGGAATAAACTTGGTACAATTAAAATTTTAGGGCGCCCTGCAAAGGAATAAAAATAATTATTTTAATTCACACCTTGGGTTGAATAGATACGCACTCCATAGAAAACTATCTATCTTCATATATTCTTGCAAGCAAGTTAAGCCCTGTTGTTTTAGCAGCCGTATTTCTGCAGAGTCGCTTTCCTCTTGTTGGAGATGTCGGCGTAATGTCAAAAACCACGGAGCGACGAGATGTATAGTGGGATATTTATCTCCACTTAGACTGGTGGAGCACTCCAAAAATGGCTTCAGCAAATTCACAAGTTCTTGCACAATGCTAATTTCAATATTGGAAATCTTCTGAAGCTTGCCATTGTCAATTAATATTTGCTGAACTTCGTGAGCAGATTTCAGATACGATTCCAACATTATTATCTCACTATTCCATCTTGTTTAAACATCTTGCTTCAATGAATAAGGCAGTTTAGAGTTTAATCCTGCTCTTTTGAAGTATCCAACAACATCTTTTACTCCATGTAGGGCGCCCTTAATTTTTGGACATTGTGTCGAGAGAGCGAAGAGTTTTTTCGCACAGTTGGGCTTTCCTCTTTCAGTGTCGACCCCGGCTTTAGTATCGTTGAACAACCAGTGAATTGCTAGATTAAGTTTGTGACATTGACATGCCAAACGATTTTCAAACACTTTTTGCATATTGGAGCCACCATCTGTCACCATCCAGGAATTTGTCATTATGAAGGAGACGTTATCGATGTCAAAAAAACTTCTTTCGCAAACTTCTTTCGGAATTCTTGCGCACTCTTCTCGAATATTATCAGCAGTCTTCCGTTGGTCTGGAAATTCGTCTACTGCTAGCAAATGATGCGCAAGTTTCCAGTCGGCATTAATGTAATGAATTGTCAGCGACAAAAAATGCCTTTGTGTGTATTTATCCGACCACATATCAGTGGTAAAAGCAAAAGCTGGATTTTGCGGCGCCGCATCAAGGTAGGATTTAATTTTCGACTTAATCTGCTCAACTACTCGAGGAAGGTTTTCTTTTTTCAAAGTCGTCCGATGTCGAATTATGTCGTTAACATCATGGCGTCCAAATTTGGCTCCAAAATCAATTAAACTTTGTGCAATGTGTTTAAATCCCACTCGTTCTGTTGTACCTAAGGGTCGAAGGTCTCTGGCCAGTCCAACCAAAATTGAATCGTTAAGGTCTTGTAGTTGTGAGTTGGGAATTTGCTTCACCAAAAATTTAGCAAGACTTCCGCTATCATTCGTATTGACCTTTATGTTTTTAGGAGTAGAAGTAGTCGCGGCGCCGCAGACATGTCCATGTCGTTGAAGAGTACTTGTTCCTGAAAGAGCTTGATGCTTTAATATTGTGCAACATTTGAGACACTTTACGTAATTAACAATAGAACCGTCGACGTAGATAACTTTAAATGATGACCACACAGCTGAAGGGGCTTTTGATCTCGATTCTTTTTCCTTCACCTCAACTCTTGAACTGTTTTGGGAGATAAGTCTTTGAATATCTTCTTTCGATAAATGCGCGGCATTGCCATTATTGGCTTCCTGGCCGCTGGCATTTTGGCTACCATCGGTGGTGCTGTCGTCTTCTTGGTCGCTGTCTTCTATATGCTCTACCCTGTCCATCTCTGCAGTCATTAAAAAGCGTTAATGATTGCTAATTTTAGTAATTTTTATAACAATGAGGCGCCCCAATATACTTACCGCTCAGTGATTATCTGGGCCAGCCACTATTCCGAAAGAAAAAAGTCAGCACTGAGCAATAATATTGCTTAAAAGCTAATTCTTGAATTGTTCTCAAAGAAATCTCGCGAGTCCCGACAGTTGGAATGATTGTGACGAAGTGAGCGCATAATTACATTTTCCGCGTAAATGCCGGGGAATCATTGGATTAATTTAATTGTACCTGGAGAAACAACACATGCTATAAATGATGTTATGCACAATTTTTGTAATCTTCCCGTCTTTTATTTCTACATTTAAGTACAATCAAATTATTAAATTACAGTATTTAATATCATCTTAACAATTATTATTGAAACGTTTATAAGTTTAAGGAATTAGTGGGGCGCCCCAATCTAAAAGAACAACTTTATCTTTCCTTCCAGGGACCCTTTACAAAATGCGCATTCTTTAGGCAATGACACATAATTGAACACTTGAAACTCTCCAGTACTTTCGTCCACCCAAGGGATTCCTTCTGTAGTTCTGCTACTTTCAAGGCTGGAAATGCATTCTGTGCAGTACATGTGGCCACATTTTAAAGCCCACTCTTTGTCCCCGTCCTCGCAGAGCGTACACAAAACCTAAATTCAAACAAATTTGTAGACAAAACGAAAATTTGAGAAGTTAGAAAGTTTTCGATAAGCTATTGTCACTTTTTTAATTTCCTCCATGATTGGTCTGCAGCGCTGTGCAATTTCCTCCTTTAATGCGACGGACGTCAATTCAGCAGCCTTTTCTTTGACCCTGTCGCCCAGCCGTTGCTCCTGGATTTGCAGTCGCTTAATAAGTTTAAGGAGAATGTGAACGTCCTCCTCACGACAAATGTTTTGCAAATTTCTGCTCTCCCTAATAGCAACTCCTAAACTTTTACGAATTTTCTCGTGGAGGTCTTTGACTGATTCGAGAACTTGGATGTTGATGGGGCGCCCCAGCAGAACTCGAACATTTTTCATTAACTCATCGTACATGGAATTCTTCTGCCAGAAAACAGAAGCTGAGGCTTTGGCATTGGCACATCTCAAAGTCAACTTATTGGAATAGTCAAAAACATCTTGTCGAATTTTCTGGAAATCCTCATATTTGTATCGCAGAGTTTCTTTTTCTTCGCTTGAATTAAAGCTGCCTTCTTGTCGCTAAACAAAATTAAAGTATGTGTATTTATTATACAATGTCATAAGTTGTGAAGAAATCCAACTTAAGTTATGAATAAATACAAACAGATTTACATATGCAACTCACCCTTTTACAATAATATCCCAAATCCTGATCATTCTTTCTGTATAAAATTATCTCCATGTTGAGGTCGTGATGTTTATGCCATAAATCAGCGATTTCGGCAATACTCAGACTCGGTAACCCCAACGTTTCCACTTTCACCATCATTTCATGGTAAAACGATGTGCTGGAATTCAAGCATCATTCAAGAACTGATATCTTTAAAATTAACCAAATTTTGAAGTTAGTGGGGCGCCCCAGAAATCTAAAATTATTGTGCTGTTAAGAAATATATCTTACGGGAAAATAGATGATAATCCACACTTTATCAACTGCTTTTTTCATCTCGCTTGATCCTGCAGCCTGACCTTCTTTGTATATTCGCTTACACAATCGGCTGATTTTATATTCTTCGTCCCTCGACACTTTAGCTGTGCAAGCCTGACGGTGGTGGCCAATTTTGGCACAGCGATAACAACAATCAGTTTCCATTTTAAAATTATAGTGGAAATATTTTTAAGTGGAAATCCTGGAGGAATACAATGTGGACTGAGAATTGAAAGAATGAACTGCAAAATACAAATGACCCGCTTTCGAACAAATTTGATGACTGTCTCATATCACTCCAGTAAAGAAATATGAGTCGGGCTTTTTCGGGCCGAGAGTAAAGCCCGAGCCCAACTCATAAGTAAAGCCCGCCCAAGCCCAGCCCGACTGAAAAGCCCAACTCAAAAGCCCGGCCCGCCCAAGCCCGACTCAAAATCCGAGCTCAAAGCTCGGCCCGCCCAAGCCCGACTCAAAAGTCTAACTCAAAAGCCCGGCCCGCCCAAAGCCCGTTGGTCCTGGGCGGTCCCGGGCTAGCCCGAAAAAAGCCCAGGCTCGACTCACCTCTAGACATGGAGGACCCAGATGTTCCTATGCAATGTAAAAAGAAGAAGGCCAAAAAGTTGGGCGATAAATTGGAAACACTCACTGTGCCTGCAGCTCAAAAAACGCCGGCAGCACAACCAGCAGTGCCAACGGTGCCAACGGTGCCAACAGGCCACCAGCCACGAGCCCTGCAGTGCCCCCACTAAAAGTCAACAAGAGGCAACCCAGAGCTCCAACGAAACCAGCCGATATAAACAAATTAATAGATATAGCTCTCAAGCAGAAGTCTGCTGCTGCTGAAGGCCCGGGTGTTCCTCGACCGGGGGAAGAACGAGGGAAAGCTCTATCCATCAGGAGATGTTCGGAGCGAACATCCATGAAAAGAACGGATATCCGCCCGGGGAATCCCCCAAGTAAGAAGCCTCATTTGGATCCAGGAACTGCGAAGACTTCTACCACCGGAAGAGCGACGAGAACAGAAAAGGAACGGGATCCGTTTTCTGGCATCGATTTTTAGTAGTTTTAGTTCGTTTAATTAATGATTTTTAGTAGTTTTAGTTCCTTTAATTAAAAAACCGTTTCAATCTATTATAAATGTAATTGTTTTCATTAGTCAACTCGTGTAGAAAAAATTTAAAAAAATTAAAAAATTAAAAAAAAATGGGGGTATACGCACTTCACGTCCTCGCTCGTTACCCCTGGAAACGATGCGTTCCATTAACGCATCGGCTAAGAAAGTGCACAAAAAACATCTTGTTTCGGGTTTTCCCCCAACAAGTTTTATGTTTAACCTAATTATTTTATTTATAATTCTGCAGTGTTTTAACATAAAGTTTTAATTGCTTACAGTAATGGAGCCGGAGGAGGAAATAAGTGTTGTAGGAGTATCTGAAACATATTCTGAAGTACACATGAACTGTAAGCTTTTCATTCCTGAAATTCAATTATGTGAAACAAAATTAACATTTATGTAACGTAGCTCATCCAGATCCAATTGTTAAGACTGCTTCGCTCAACAGCGTCCCCTCTCCGCTTGTGTCGTATAAGTTACGTCTTCCAGCAAGTGTTTCTCACGGAAAACTATCCTCAATACAGTTGGATGCAATAGAACACGCCTGCCAGCAGCACGAGTATATGCTTAGTAGCGGTGGAAGAACTGGTTTTCTGATAGGTAAGTTGATTCATGTTTTTTTTGTTAAAGTTTTCTAATATTTTATAAAATAGGTGATGGGGCAGGCGTTGGAAAGGGAAGAACAATAGCTGGCTTGATTTATGAAAATTGGCGGTGTGGGAGACGCAAGGCTCTCTGGCTATCTGTTTCCCCAGACTTAATAGAAGACTCCAAGAGAGATTTGGCCGACATTGGCGCTCGGGAAATTAAAATTTCTAATTTAACGTCAATCAAATGTGGCGAGAAAGTAAAATACCCGGAAGGTGTCATGTTTTTGACATATTCGAGTCTGATTGGGCAAGGAAGGGTTCCCGGGAAAGGGCTTGCAACAAGGATAGACCAGATTATAGCTTGGGTAGGAAAATATTTCGAAGGACTGGTAAGAAAATTCTTGGTACTGGGAAAGTTCGTTATTCGTTTAAACCTAAAGGTTTAATTGAGTATGAAAAATCAGATTTTATTTGACGAGTGTCATCAAGCGAAAAACCTTTGCCCGGGAAAACATTCAAGATGTAGCAAAACCGGAAGTGCCGTTGAAGCTTTGCAAAACGTATTATTAAAAGCCCGGGTTGTATATGCCTCTGCAACTGGAGCATCTGAGCCAAGGAATATGGCATATATGACTCGGTTAGGAATTTGGGGTAAAGGAACCCCCTTGGGCAATTCTCCGACTTTACCACCGCTGTAGAAAATAGGTAAGGTAAACTTTGTGCTTTATTTAATTCTATCCAAAATTCGAAGATTTTTTTTCTCAAGGGGCATAGTCGCAATGGAAATGGTTGCCATGGATATGAAGCTTCGAGGTGCCTATATTGCACGCCAGTTGAGTTTCAACGGAGTAGATTTTAGAATTGAAAAGATACCCAAGAATTTTCCGAAATGTACAATGGAGCGGTAGAAGAGGTAGGTTTGCAGTCAAGTACACATTTTGCTCCAAGTCAAATATATCATTTTCATTGTTGCAGTGGGTCTTCTGTAAGGAGAAATTTGAAGAGGCAATAAAATTGATGGGTGTTAATGGGGACAAGGTATGAGCCCAATTCTGGGGATCCCATCAGAGATTCTTCAAGTACTTATGCATTGCAGCCAGGGCGGATCGATTGATTGAAATTTCAAAGCAAGTTTTTTTTAAACAAAAAAGTTTCAGGCACACTTAGCAACCAAGTAATGCATTTTCTATGAGTAGGAAGGCGGTTCAAGATGGGAAATGCGTCGTAATAGGAATACAGTCGACTGGGGAGGCCATAACTGAGGAAGAGGTTGAGAAGAAAGGACAAGTGCTAGATTTCGTTTCTATTACAAAGTAAAATCTTATTGTGTATAATTCGTCTTGAGTATTTGGGATAATTCTTTGGGATAATTCTTTCAGATGTACTCTACTGAGCCTTATAAGGAATCATTGCCCTTCTCCCACCCAGAAAGAAATACGATTGTTGCGAAATGATAAGGCTCGTAGCGGAACTAGACCTGCGCCACCAAAGAGGGCACGACTAGATGACGCTTTACTCAAAACTGGTGTGAGCTACGAATCCTTATGTAAAGCCACCAATATCCGATGTCGCCTATTGAAACGTATTGAGGATAGTATGAATGATCTCCCCAAAAATACTCTCGATTATCTAATATATAAATTCGGGGCTCCATCGAAAGTGGCAGAGGTGAGTACACAAATCATGGTGTTAAAATTATAAGTATAGCTTTGTCTTGGTTTTAGATGACAGGGCGAAAAAAAACGATTGATTAAGACGGGCGGCAAGGTTATAAATCAAAAACGAGACGACGGAGTCAGGGGGAATTTAGAAGCTACTAGCATTCGTGGTAAGAAACACCGCGTTATAAATGCGTTATAAAGGAAAAATTTGTAGATCTCGGCGAGTTTACAGAGAGGCGTTTATTTATGGAAGGGAAAAAGTTCATAATATCCGAAGCAGCTTCCTGTGGGATTTCGTTGCACAGTGATCGCAGAGTAGTCAACAAGAGACGAAGGGTTCACATAACACTGGAGCTACCCTGGAGCGCAGAATCGGCAATCCAGCAGTTTGGTCGGACTCATAGAAGTAATCAAATTAATGCCCCAGAGTATGTTCTTCTAGCATCTGAGTTGGCTGGAGAACATCGGTTCACATCTCTAGTAGCGAAGAGACTAGAAAGTCTGGTATGACAAAAAAACATATTTAAAGTTTCGGTTAAACAAGTGTCTTAAAAGTTGTTTGTTGTTTGTAGGGTGCTCTCACACATGGTGATCGTCGTGCAAATGATCGAGACCTTAGCCATTTTCATATTGACAACACTTACGGACAGGCGGCGTTAAAAAATGTTATGGGCTACATAACCGGGGAGCATGTGGATTGTGAACCCGTTTTTGAAATCCCCAATTTCCGGAATGATGTCACACGTAGCTTGACCGGAGCTGGGCTAATAAGCCCCAACGGCACCATGAACATTGCGTCATTGACTATAAGCAAGTTCCTCAACAGGTCAGTGAATGTTATAAATTTGTGTGAAAATTTTAAAACGTGCTCACCTACTGTCCCACAGGATTATGGGCACCAACTTAGCAATCCAGAAATCTCTATTTCGCTACTTTACCGATAGTTTGGAAACACTAGTTTCCAGAGCAAAGTCGGAGGGGACATTTGACAGAGGAATATTGGGTAAGGGTCCCAGAACGAATAGAAACTCAAATCTGTTATAAGTAAGCTAAATAAATATGTTTGTAGACCTGGGTGTATCCAGCGCTGAACATACTCGCCATACTGGTACAAAATTGTTTGAAAGGCAGCACGCAACTGGAATTGCGAAGGTGAACTAGTCGAACTAGTTGTTGAGCGTGGAATGAGTTGGAAATTGGTACAAAATAGATACGATGCAGCCGTGGAAAGTGAAAAAAATTGTGGCTACTACACCACAGTAAGAATTGGCTTTAATTAGATATATATGCAATAAACATTAATATAAATGTATCACCAACAGGATACGGAGCGGAAACTTATCGTGTTAGTAGCAGCAACAACTGATTTCGTAAAAGCTGGTAACAATACAAAACTTCCGAAGTAACGAGACGTAGGCTGTACAATGTATTCCATCCATATTGTGGGTTGGACGTAAGTATTACTGGTCCATTTTTCAAGTAAACAAGTACCTAAAAGATATATTCTTCATCCACCACCAGGCTCACAGGAAGACTATGTCCGAAGTTAAGAAACTGTATAGTATTCTTACGACTAGCGTAAAAGCTAAAACAATTTGGAACAGCCAGTACACTAATTCCGCAGATAAGTGCATACACGTGTTCCAATCGCAAAGGTAGGACACAAGAATTGATTTAGTATTTCAAAAACATTCCTGATGATATTCTTTGTTCCAACAGATCAAAATCCTGCAACGGCTTTTGCCAAGTAGGGAAAAGTTTACAGAGAATAAAAGTCTTATGCGGGTCAGTTCTGCTGTGCTGGTCTGAAATTGAATCGGTGCTCAGATCTCAAAAGGTCCAAGTAATAAGAGCAAAATGTGTTAATGGTGAAAAACTCGTAGGTGTTATTATACCTCTAATTTGCGCTCAAGAGTTGGAAGAACGTTTGAATAGCCCAACCTAGTCATTTTGTAGAATTTTAAATGTGATGTAATTCAACGAATCCAAATGGTGATCAAATGGATCAAGTAAAGGTTTTTAATACCTAACCCGAAACCTCCGCTGTTTGGTTAGGTTGTTTTCCCTGTACTACTCGTTTCGTTCCGATAATATTAACTTGCTATGTTAAATCTGAGGTATTGTTTTTAAAATGAAATGTAATGAAAAAAAAAATGGGGTATAAGTTGTGCAATTCACGTCCTCGTTCGTTACCCCTGGAAACGATGCGCTTTTGTAGCGCATCGGCTAAGAAATTGCACACATAAAATATCAATAAGATTTGGAATAAATTTTGAGGTTTAAATACCGTTTGGCCAGATTCGCAAAAACTAGCGTTCTTCTTTCCGTGTTGACCTTACGATAACGTGGTCACCGTCGTGTTGCCTCTCGAGGAGAACACTAGAGCGCGATCCCTGCTTTCTAGGGTTTGTAGTTTGTTGGAAAATGGAAGCTGGAATTGGAAATACAAGTTTGGATTCGTGGTATTTCAAAAAATACTTGGTACTTGGCCACTGGGTGAGTTGGCAACAATCTGTAGTAGGTATGAAAACCTTCTTTCATTCTCAGGATGAAAATAATTTTGTGGACCAGAGGTGTATGAGATGAGGCAACCTGTGCGCTCATCTTGACCTCAAGCTAGAAAGAGAGCGTCACCAACGCCCACACGCGATTTTGGCAGACTAGACAGACAGAGGGAATAGATCTATCAAAGTATAAACACAAACCACGCGTTGAATAGGCCGCGTCTGAAATTTTTTGCTAAACGAATTTACTGAGACACGTCAGAATGGGCTTTTAGAGTACGGCTTGAGGTTTAAATATCGTTTGGCCAGAACCGGAATGGCTGGTGTCTTTATCCTATCTTATTTTTCCCCGTGCGATAAAAGACCCTTGGAGCACATGAGAGAGATAGGGTTACTCATAATAATGAGTCAGTCAGTATAGCATTAGCCAAATTGTCCAGTGCTATGCAGGTAAGCAATCTCTGTTTTCCAACTAAGTATTCACGGTAGAGATAGGAAGTTGGAAGCTGGAAATAGAAGATTATGAAAAAAGAATTTGGCAAGTTGGAATTTGGAAGTTGGAATTTGGAAGTTGGAATTTGGAAGGTGGAAGCTGGAAGCTGGAAAAGAGGAGATAGGTTTGTCATATTTTGAAAATGGGCTCGCTTAAGTCAGTTGGTTCCGAACTATAATTGCTATTGTGTAGATTATGAGTGAATCATAACCTAGGCAATAGCAATGTCCTCTAGTGCGGTCTAGAGTTGGTTCAATCGAAGCCCGGGTAGCGCAAAAAACTGACTTGTATGTGCAATCCGCGTCCTTGTCGCAAACATACAAATAATCTTGATTTGAAGTAGATTGGTTGAACAATCTAGTTTGAATTATCGATTAAAGTGATTGTTATTAGGTTATGCTTGTAACTAAGGTTGTGCTATCAGCATATAGTCAACGTTGGGTCATTAGACAAAGGATTTAAATAATGACTGGACATTATTATTACAATGCCTATTTTTTTTTACAGAGAGCAGCATAAGGTTAGAGTCTGAAATAATTGACCAGGTAAAAATGATTTTTAATTTTATTAACAAGACCTTTATTGAAATTAAGAGATACAATAATACTTGTAGCAATCTGACAAAATTTATTTGAGTTCTCTAGGTATCCGGCGAGGTTCAACCTGAAAGTAATACCTTCAATAACTTTCTCAAAACTCCTGAATTTCGGCCGGAGGACTACGTTAGGTATTTAAAGAAGATCAGGGCACGAACAGTAAAGTCTACAAAGAAAAGCAAAAGACATAGAAAAACTAATCGCAATAGGGTACCATATCAGATGAGCCGACAAGTCCAGGTCGAATAATCAAGTAGTGGGTTTTAATACGGAAACCACTGTGGACACTACAGGCGTGGAGTTTGCCTCTATGGGAACCGTAAGTTCTGCACTATATAGTGATGCATGCAACAATCAGACGTTCTAATAATTTTGTGCAATGTTTGATTACAGTCTATCGCGTTTAAGACGCTGAAAGAACAGGAGACCCAAATCAAAGTCGACCCGGAAGACAAGTACGTCGTGGTGTTTTTCACCAACGAAACTCGTTATAGAGTGAGGTTCACTCAGGTGACGCAAGCCAAGATGTACTATGAACAAGTTATCCAGGGCATTCTAAATGTGTAAGCCTCGTAGTTGAATGCGGTGAAGTATGATTTTTTAACGTTGAGTTTAAACTTTAGGTCCGGATCATCAGCAACGTCTTCATTAGGCTCATCGGGCTCTGACAGATCACTGAGAAGTTCAAGTGATTCCAGCTGGGGGGAGGAAGAGTCTGACACCGATATGGAGGAGGTACCAGCAGACAACGAAAAGGTAATTATAAGTGGACCACATTACACCTTGGGACTTATATAATAATATAATTTGGATTCAGATTATTAAGCGACAATTGAAGAAGTCGCTTAGTTCAGACAGTGGGGCCGCTGATTCTGACTCTGGAGTGGAGAGGGATTCAAACAAACGTTGACGGAAGGAGAATATTTGTTTAGTTTGCTTAGCTTTAAACCATTAAATTACATTTATAGAATTCAATTCATTGTTTAAAACGACTAAGTCAATAAAATTACTAAATCTTAGTAATACTAAAATTTGTATTAATAAAAATGGGCTCGCTTAAGTCAGTTGGTTCCGAACTATAATTGCTGTTGCTATTGTGTAGATTATGGATGAATCATATGCTACACAATAGCAATGTCCTCTAGTGTGGTCTGGAGGTGGTTCAACCGAAGCCCGGGTAGCGCAAAAAACTGACTTGTATGTGCGTTTGAATTGGTCAAGGGATTGCCATATTAGGAAATGTCATACTTGCTAGAACATTGTGTTAATGTCAATATTTAAAATCGAGAAATTAGTTAACAACTAAGGTCATTAAAATGTTTGCCTTTATACGTTACAGAGAGGAAGTGAAGGTCATTCAGAAGTATAAGGATTGATAACAGAAACAGTTGTAGAATCATGGTTGTACATGATTGGTTGTAGAAACAATTTCTACAACCATGATTCTCCAACTTATAAAACTTATAAAACTGTGTTAGGTTTTAGAATAAATATGCTATTTAATTTATACGGTGATGTGTAATAAATTCATTTATGCAAGTGCATTCCTGGTTTCCTTTTTACATAATTATTGCCAAGTCACAAGGGATTGACAATACATATTACAATCAGGGTTGCAGAAATCTCATCTCACCTTCACAAATCTCATCTCAGTGAGATATAATGAGAAATATGAGATATAGTGAGATTTGTGAGCCATCCACTGGCGCCACCTAGCGGACGGGGTCATGAACTATAAGTTTAGCTCATTATATCTAATATTTCTCACAAAACCCCAACTGAGATGATTGATATAAATCATTAAATCTCACTAAATCTCACTAGGTGATATATACCACTTGCAACCCTGATTACAATCACGCAAATAGTCACATGAAGATTCACTAAATTTAAGCTTCTACAATTATTCCATTCGTAGTGTTCATCACACTTGTGCAGGTATGTACATATGTAAAAGTAGTAATTTTCTGAAAAAATTTTACAAAATGCAAACCTTAATTATTATGTATGTCCCACAATCTTTTTATCGAAATTTTCGTTATAATCGAATTATCGTAATAATTTATTTACATACCAGGTGCAAACTTTATTCGCTATTTATTAAGGGGTGAAAACCCCTTTATGGGAATGTCTTGTCTGTCCGTCCGTCCGTATCCACGATAACTTTAGAACGGATGCGAATATCGAGATGCGGTTTTCGCCAAAGTATTTCTAATTTTTGAAGTATGGATGAGTTCGAAGATGGGCATTGTAGGCATTAAGGTCACGGCGCCATGGCGACGACGCCGTGTCGAATAGGTGTCGAATTTTTTGTTTCGACGGTTTTAGACGTATTTTGGGACGGGGATTTCGAAAATCGACATGGTTTTGACGTACGATGACCGTGTGACCGTGTAGACGACGCCACATGTCGAAAATGTCGAGATTTTTTGTGTTGACCGTTTTAGACGTATTTTGGGGCGGGGATTTCAAAAATCGACATCATTTTGACGTACGATGACCGTGTGACCGTGTAGACGACGCCATGTCGACAAACTGAATTATGTCATGTGAGGTGTCTATCGAAAGGCATAGTCGTGTACGTTCAAAGTACGCGGGAGTTATGTCGACACGGGGCGAAATGAGACGTGGTATAATGTGAGACAATTAGGGAAATTTACGGGAAAGTATTGGAAGACGATGTGGGTGTGCCATAAGGACATTTACGTGTGTTTTCACCCCTTTGCGACATTTCGTTTGCAACGGTTTATTTGTATGCATTTTATTTTGTCTTTTGGTTTCGTTGATTTTATTTATTTAAATCAGTCGTTTTGAAATTGATATTTAAAAAAAAACAATGTTTAATTTGAACAAGTTTAAACTTTATTAAACATTTTGTAACCATTAACAGAATTTAGCAATCGATAATTTAATATGCAGTCTAAAATGTTAAAAAATCAATCCCGTTTTTAGAAATTCGGTACTAATCATCGCTGTCCTCCTCCTCATCCGTCGTGTCGCCCGCAATTAGGTGAAACTTGGCCGCAGACAGGTCACTCGACGCCATGAAATCGCGCATAATTTTCTCCGATTTGCTGGAAAACTGTGGATAAAACAGGTCCAAAATTACATTAAGCATAATAATTTATCTTATTACATGGCCTAAACTCACGTAAAGCTCGGCGATCGTGACCTCGTCCATTCCATCCATCGCGAGGAGGAGTTTCTTAAAAAGGTCGGTCTCCTTCTCGGATAAATCGCGGTAGGAGTGAATCCCATCGTGTGTCAGGAATTGTAAGGTTTTAAGGCCTGTAAATAATTTTTTGAAAAATTAAGAAATTAAAAACACAAAATGTTAACAATTTACAAATTTTCATGAATGACGGACTCTCGCTAATGGTATACATTGACTGTAACTCTATTTTTTAATTTAAAAATAAGTACCCGAAATGGATTCACATCCCGGCAAAAAAAATCGGAAAAATAATTTTTAGTCAAATTGCCCCACCCCCTCGCCCCCAGACGCCCCCAAAGGACCCCTGCGCTGGGTCAGCTTTTTCTCGGCCCCCAAAAGAGATAACTTGACCAAACTTGGCATGGGCCTCTCATATGAGGTCGTTCTTACTGACATGAAGTAATTCACCCCCTAGGTCAAAATCTATAATGCCCTTGACCTGAAAATTTTGGCCCTTTTTTTCGTTTTTTCTATATATTGTTCGTGTTTATGAAATGTTATCTATCCCTCTTCAAAACCCTACAGAAACCCTATATTCTGCGTCCAATGCCGGTGGTCCGGACCTCCTAGCTCAAAAACGAAGGGTACTTTGTAGGAAGACCGACTTTGGTCGAAATTGCGACAAAGTGCCCTTAATGCTAACTTTCTTAATGACCGCTGGTTCGATTTGCTTCAAATTTTGGTATGTTATTGGCCCTTAGTAGCCGAACGTAGTTAAATTACCGTAATGTCGAAATCGACCTGCGTGACCTTGTTTCAGAGGTCAGGGGTACTAACTGGGAGAAAAAGTCTCACATAACCCCACATATGGGGTATCGTTGGAAAGGTCTTGATGAGAGGATTAAGAATATGTATACTTTGTGGGGTCCTGGATCACCCCTCGTAGTCCAGGGGCAGAGAGACAAGAAATCTCGATTCTCCAGAATTTAACACAGCCGTAGATTGCAGGCTAATAGGACAAATATACAGAGAAACTCAAAAATATTCTTCTGCCCCTGGAGCACGAGGGGGTGATCCAAGACCCCACAAAGTATACATATTCTTAATCCTCTCATCAAGACCTTTCCAACGATACCCCATATGTGGGGTTATGTGAGACTTTTTCTCCCAGTTAGTACCCCTGACCTCTGAAACAAGGTCACGCAGGTCGATTTCGACATTACGGTAATTTAACTACGTTCGGCTACTAAGGGCCAATAACATACCAAAATTTGAAGCAAATCGAACCAGCGGTCATTAAGAAAGTTAGCATTAAGGGCACTTTGTCGCAATTTCGACCAAAGTCGGTCTTCCTACAAAGTACCCTTCGTTTTTGAGCTAGGAGGTCCGGACCACCGGCATTGGACGCAGAATATAGGGTTTCTGTAGGGTTTTGAAGAGGGATAGATAACATTTCATAAACACGAACAATATATAGAAAAAACGAAAAAAAGGGCAAAAATTTTCAGGTCAAGGGCATTATAAATTTTGACCTAGGGGGTTAATTACTTCATGTCAGTAAGAACGACCTCATATAAGAGGCCCATGCCAAGCTTGGTCAAGTTATCTCTTTTGGGGGCCGAGAAAAAACTGACCCAGCGCAGGGGTCCTTTGGGGGCGTCTGGGGGCGAAGGGGTGGGGCAATTTGACTAAAAATTATTTTTCCGATTTTTTTTGCCGGGATGTGAATCCATTTCGGGTACTTATTTTTAAATTAAAAAATACAGTTACAGTCAATGTATACCATTAGCGAGAGCCCATCATTTTAGATTTGAATTAAAATGTTAAGTTAACGAAATTTTGAACTTACTCTTACGAGAACAAGGAGGTCAAGGGGTTAGCGTTGCCATTTTTAAGCGAATTATAGAGTTTTTCATAGATCTAATTATGTAACATAATGAAAACCTTAATTTATGTACTACATAATTTATGTACTACTTTCCGTATACATTTCGTTTATATAATTAAAGTACATAATTCAGAAAAATAAAGAGTTTCATTAATTGTTTATAAATTCCAATGTCTTTTAGCTCAAAACTCAAATATATTAAATTTTATTTAATTAATTAAACTAGAATCAACATGTTGACCCATGTGAGGCGGAACTGTGCCAAGGCGCGCGAGACCGGGCTCGACGTCAAGTTCTTGACCGAACAGAAAGCCAAGGCTGAAAACAAGAGTGGAAAAAGTGTCGTGATTCCGGACGGTGTAGAATGTCCAGTCTGTGGCAAAAAATTTAGATATATTCGCAAGTTGGTGGACCATCAAGCAACCCATGGCACGGGAAAGTGGACCTGTGAAATTTGTGGGGTTGGATTTCGACACAAGGGAACCGTGGAAACCCATCGGAGAGAATTTCACCCGGAAGTGTTGCCCGTCGAGTGTCCCGATTGTGGGAAACGATATAGGCTCGAGTATGTCATGAGAAAACATCGAAGACTTGTTCATGGGGTGAAAGATGAGGAAAGGAAGTTGGCTCCGATTACTACTGGGGATGAGGGAAAGGGGGGAGTCCTTTGTGGAACAGTGGTATGTGAGGAAGTTGAGATTTTAGTGGAAAGCTGTAACGACTATGATGTGAAAGATATGGACCCATTAAAATTTTAGTGGTTGATTTAAATTTTCACACGTGATGTTACGTCGTTTATTGCCCGCAAATTTTGTATTTATATGCCAATAAGAATTTGTATCGAGTTTGCCGAAATAAATTGACTTGAAATAAACGAAACCCTGAAAACCTTGTAATAAACCAATTACCAGGTTACCTTGAAATAAACGAAACCTACGAAAACCTGATTGGGCAAATTTAGTGCATGGATTCCCCTTGATTTTACCATATTTGATCCAACGGAGACTGGAAATTATGCCGAGTACGACCCAGACATCGAACCATTCCCTGTCCGACGCTCCATCAAAATAATTAGTTACCAATTTGAAACATTGTTTAGTTTTTCCGCTACGAATAAATTTCCTTTTCGCGCTGTGCTTCGTGCCCTTATAAATTCCGCGCCAAACGTGCAAAAATTAACCATCATGGATAACTTCTACCCCAGCCTGGAAAACTGTGGGAAGCTCGAGTCTCTAAAGTTCGTGGGTTCCAAAATCACGGTAAAACCTCTCGTGTCGTCCGACTCAGCATTACGTTCTATTTATATTCAGGTGCACTTGTAGGCGGGTTTTGAATTTAAATTTCTGTGTCCCATCTTGCGTGTATTCAAATGGCGATTTTGAAACGTATTCAGCCATGTGCGTTTTTAAGAAGAGTAACAATAATTTGAACCGGAATTTATTACGACAAAAAAAATTGATTTCGATCAGTTTAACAGTGTTTGTAGAGCTGATTTTTCTGAGACCGAAGGGGGCGGTCTCCTCCTCCCCCAGTGGGAGGAGCTCAAAGTTATAAAAAATCGCTCCTTCCGTCTGCGATTTTTAGCTTAAAGAGGGATCAATATTTTTTAATGCGGTTTTCGCCAAACGTTGCCTAATTTTTTCCCCTATAACAGTTTTCGAGCGTTTTTTGAAATTCTCAGACATATTTTTCCAATGTGAGACTAAAGGTAGCGAAAGGTCAAGTCTCACATAACCCTACAAGTGATACACCGTTGGGAAGGTCTATCCTCGGCGCGAGGATTCAAAAAATTTATACTTTGTCTTGTGTATGATCACTCTCGTATGCTCCAGAGACGGATAAATGATTTAAGTTCTATCCCATCTATTGCTATGTTGGTCCCCAATCTAATGTTGTGTTAAAGTCGGAAAGGTGGAAAATTCGCGAAATCGTGAAATTCGTTTTGAGAACTTCAAAAAACGCTCGAAAACGGTTGTAGACAACAAAATTAGGGAACTTTTGGTGAAAACCGTATTCAAAAATATTTACCCGTCTAGGACGTAAAAATCGCTGACGAAGCGATTTTTTTCCAACTTTGGGCTCCTCCCACCCGGAAAGTGGGCAGAGTTGAGACGCGAGACTGACACCGTCGGTCTCAGAAAAATCAGGTCTACAAACACGGCGAACCTGATCCAAATCAAATTTTTGTGTCTTAAAACATTCCGGTTGAAATTATTGTTACTCAGAAAGAAAGAATCGATAATTTTTACTTTGAGTATCTTACGAGATATAGAGGTTAAAATTTTGATTTTTCTCTTCTCTGCGAAATTAGAAGTAAAATAACTTTAAAAAGTAAGTAAAATTATAATTTCTAACCGCATTTATGAAGCTCAGAAAATTATAGATTTTTACGATGCTTCTGCTTTGTAAAAGTGCTGAATCGGTTTCAAAATCATCATTTGAACAAGTTGGCAAACAAAAATTTAAATTCCAACCACTTTCTTCTTTTAAAGGATGAAACATTCGAGGAAGGCAAATTGCTCGGGATGATTGTCCAAGTACAAGACAAGATTTGTGATTTAGTCATTGGCACAGGACAAGATCGGGACTATTATGTGGGTCCGATTCCTGTCACGGGATCATTTCGGCTCCCATATCTCCCAAATTTAGAAAGTTTAGTAATTGATGGAATCCAATCATTTAACAAAATTGGACCCGATTTGAATTCAAGGTTACTACCAAAACTGAAATGTATCTCACTCCTGGAAAAAAATGAAGGAGCACCCGTAACGATGGAAGAATTCTTGTCGAGCATAAATCCTTCGCACAGAATTGTGGAAAAATTGCGTCTACAATTCATAAAGAACGTTAGTTCACCCGCGATACGGAGGATGGGCAGGTTGTGGCCGAATGTGACGCAACTTACGGTGTACATCAAGCCAAGTAGATTTCCATTTGATGAGAATTTCAGTATCCCGGACATAATTCAGCCGTTTTTCTCCTGTTGGGAAAAACTTGGCCAGTTTCACGCTGAAATTCAAGTTGGACGTCACTCCGCGCGACATTATACGGCAGCTATAAAAAGTTTAGCGGGATTTTTAGGTTGGACTATTTGAACTATTTTTAGCTAAATTTTGGCCGAATTTGATTTAATTATGGACTCATATAGGCATCAAGTCTATGGTGGTTGGGTTCCCGTTATCACCTGGCGTAAGCACATTAGATCGAATTACCGACTGGAATTTCCTCATCTTGACAAAGGAGCTTAAGTCATTTACATTTCAAAGGATTGGGGTTTGACTAGACAAAAAATATATATTGGCAAATTAGTGGGAAACTCACAAAAATATTTTTTACATTTTAGTTTGACATCCCCAACATGGAGGCAATAATTCGGTTGAAAGAGTCTCATCAGCTTCCAATACGGTTTAAGGAATGTTGCTGTTCAAGAATGGGGGCGAGTTGGGTGACCACTTTACAAATCCCGTTGGATACGTACGACATAGACTTTTGAGATTTTTGCATGTAACCGAGTTGTTTGTGTTCATTCCGGAAGGAAGAAATTTTATGAGAGAAATGTGCGAGATATGCACTTAGCTTTGTAATATGTATAGATTTGGAATTATTTGTCCACTCATTGTATAGTTTATTGTGCTGTGGTAAATAAGTAACTGGAAAATGGGATCTCTATCTGAAGAGTGAAGAAATTTTTCTTGTACACAGAAATAAAAGTTCGAGCTGAATAAATAAGTTCTTAATAGGAACCTATTCAGTACTAAATAATAATTAATCGGATCAAAATTTTTTCATAAACACAGTTTCATTTCATGTAAATATAGAAAATACAAAATGTGATTTTTAAAGCACGACTGTATGTTTGTTTAAGTGACACTAACAATGCGATGGTGTGAAGTGCAACTCTCCGATGTGGTTGAAATTTTGGAATTGAGTGGTCCAAGTCAATACAACTAACGTTTCTTGAGGCAGTTTGTGCGATGGTTGGGATTTGTCGCAATATTTGAGGTCGAAATTGAAAAACGGAGGATTTTTTCCTTTTGAAAACTATGGACGTGGAGTTTGCCTCCTTCGCTTGGTAAAAATCGCCCGTTTTTCAACTTTGATCTCAAATATTGCGACAAATCCCAACCATCGCACAAACTGCCTCAAGAAACGTTGGTTGTATTGACTTGGACCACTCAATTCCAAAATTTCAACCACATCGGAGAGTTGCACTTCACACCATCGCATTGTAAGTGCGCTGATAACTTGTGCCCATGTATATACGGTGGTGGTCGTGACGAATGGGTTGGCGTTGGGGTCAGGAATAGTCACTTAAGGATGGTTTATTTGTCGCACAATTTCATAATAATAAGTAGTTTTTAAAGAGTTCATTCAAGGGCGACAACCGGCGCCCCCTGACACCTGGCGCCCTGGACAATTGCCCTGCTTGCCAACCCCTAGTTTAGGGCCTGACTGTGAGATTTCATTCCATAAATAACTACGTCATTAAGTTTGTAACAAATTTGTAACCAGAAGGACACCGGAGAGTAACAGGGATGCCTTTGATTGCTTCCGTGGTGTCGGAGTTGGCAGCGTCGTTGCTCCGTTCCAGGAAAGAAATTGGGTGTAGAAAGCGTTAGAGATGGTATTGAATCGTTGGAAGGCGTCGAAAGGGGTGTGACTTGGGATTTGCATAGTTCTGCATTTTTTCTAATACCGTTTTAAATACGACCACGCCCTTTGGGGAAGTTTGAAGTAGAACATTTTATCCAACTTCTGGATAAAATTGGTGAACACAGTGTTACCAAAACTGGTCTTGGATCATTACTGACTAAACTGTTTTACCATACACGTAGCAAACGTTATGAACCAGTATAATTAAAATACCAAGAGGTAGCATGTTTCATGCAAAGAAATCAATACTTCCTGCAAAAAATACAGGATTCCTAAAAATGTTTAAAATAAGATTGTTAATTTGAAAACCTTTGTATTTCCCCAATTTTCCACAACTATAAGAATTTTGAAATGTATTTTATTCTAATTTTCGACCCAGTATTAAAGAATGTAGACTACATGCGTTTAGCAATGTGATTAAAGTGTGATTGTGATTAAAATGTTTAATTCTTTCGGATTTTTCATTAAACTGGATAGGAAATTGGGTTTGATAAATAAGACTCGATCGATGCGCAACTACAAACTGAAAAATTGCAGAGTATACATATTATTTTTCTTATTTTCCTCTAGGAGATTATGCCCAATAATTTGTATTTACGACGTAGTCAAACACGTAGTCTTTAGAAAGTAGTCAGATATGCAAAGAAAAATAATTGCGATTTCGCTATTGAAGGGAGCCACGTCCACTCTGCTCGCCCCCAATATTTCGGGAACCGGCGAGAAGAGGATTGGCCAAAATGAAGCCTGCGTACTCCACTAAGTGGAGAAGAAACGGAGAAGACGCGACCCCAAAACTCCCCATCCTAAAAAAGAAGAACTCACTCTCTCCTCGGCTACAGCCACATCGATACAAATTTCGGAGTCGTCTCTTCATCAAAAGTTTCCGGACGCCCTCTGCGTCCCCTCATTCCTCCGAGAGTCAAAATTATTACATTAGATATTTTCGAGTACAATCATAGATTATTAAGTAAGACATTTTCTAAAGTAAAGTTTGTCACATTGGTGCGCTACGCTAATAAATATTAAAGTTACATGTCAAAAGGACAACTTTCGTGGTGTAGAAATAATTTGTGAGAGCTACAGAGATCATCCTATTTTGTGAAAGACCGTGCATAGAACCGGGGGTGCATAAGTGAGTCACTTATATAAAAACTCTGGAGCCGAAGTGTCGCCGAAACGCCTTTTCGCCAAGCAGCCCTACCCTTTGAACTCGACCCCTGTGGGAGTTGCCGTCGTGGTGGTACCTCGCGGAAATCCATCCCCCACACTATACAATCACTCTAAAAAACCTGGCATGAATTCTTTACTGGCCGAAGTACCTTTATTTCTGATTCTAATAATGAGCATTACCGCAATAATGAGCATTCTAATAATGAGCATTAATGAGCATCAAAGTCATGCTGTGATGATGAAGACATTTCTATTTCTATGTTTTACGAATCGGGTGGGAAGTTATGACCAAACCAAAGCAAGCACGGAGTCGCTACTCTGTCATATTTTTAACCGTGTACGGATAAATAAATTCAGGCAAAAAACTTACTTCTATCACAAAATAACAACGGACCCAATCCAATCTTTTATTGGTATCGATTTGCAAGTAACGAATATTGTAATTTTTTTATAATTGCTCTCCAAGTTGCATAAAATATTTTCAAAGTAAATCATATATCATGCACATGCCATGATTGGTGTAAGGTGGGAATTTTTGAGTATTACTCAACAAAATTCTCATCCAACCCTTGTTAAACAAGGGTTGAATGAGAATTTTCGGATGTAAATCGACATGAAATCATTTTATTAAATACGTGGGAGGAAAAACGGCTCCTTAATCATTACATAAAAATTTAGACCGTAAAACACTGGTGACGATTTGTGTCCAAATTATTCAGAGTGGAATTTTTTTTTGGACGTCCAATGAACCGGCATGGACTCCGATGACTTAAGCCTTTCAGCGCATTCATAAATTTTATAAACCTTGTCGACCATTCGCTTGCACTTCTTTGTCATTATTCCTGCCAGTCGGTGTACCATTTTATGGTGAACTCGACCACCCTGGGATTTATTCGGATTTTTATCAGAAATAGAAAAATGTCGGATCTATTTTTCTAACTCAACTGTAGCTGAGCAATTGCAATTTGCAACACCACATTTTGGAGATCTGTGATTTTGGCGCACTGTGTTACAAAAAAATTGTAACGTGATTTCTAATAATTCTAATTTCTTGAAGATTTCAAAAAATATATACTAAAACTTACCAAAAAAATTGTTACTTCTTTAATTTATCAGATAGGGTATGGTCGGAAAAGACAGAAAATTATTGAAAACGCATTTATTTACATAGAAAAATGTCATTGAGTTGGAAAGAAGTAGTTATGTAGTCCATACGATTGGCAAGAAACATCGGAAATAAAAAGTCAATATCTCAAACCGTTCAAAAATGAGAACACAAAATTCAGAACAACTCGCAAAAAGTATTTGCCACTACGAAAATGTGTGCGGACGCGTGCGGAAAAAGATTTCTGACCACTTCAAAAGTGAAAAAATTTGTCCGGGGTCAATTTGCATAATTTTAGATATGTATGAGGAAGGGGGGAGTGCTAAAAATAAAAAAATAAAATGGCCGCCCTGCTCTTGTGATGACCCCCAAAGTGATACGTAAAGATCAGAAGGAATTCAAAAAAGATCCTGGAGTATCTGAGCGAAATTTGATTAACAAATTGAAAATTGCTCAATCAACTTTGCATGACATTAAAGCAAAGAAGTTGGGACTCAAGTCTTATAAGGCCATCTCTGCACCGAAATACAACCAAGGTCAAGAAAACGGAGCCAAGATCAATTCTCGGAAGATTGCTGAAAAAGAGTAGCGCAAAACACGCCCGTCATTAACGAAACCTACTGTCCGATTGATTAAAATGAGGTACCTGGGATAAAGTACTACTCATGCACTAATAACAAAACAGGTCAAGATTCATTTAAATACAAACCCAATTCCAATATTCCACTCGGCGATAAACGATTTAACATGCAATTCAGATAGGACAAGTGAACAATCCCCAGACATTCCACCCACATAGGACCGATTGACAGATTTTGGGGTTTATGCAAGAAAGAATATAGTAGACGAACAAAAGCAGCAAAAAATTTGAGAGGATTCCGACAGATATGGACATATATCTCAAAAAAGGTAGCAGAAAAGAGTGGCAAAGAACTTATGTATAGGGAGGGCGCGATAAAAAATTCGCCAGATAAAAAGAATGGGGGTCTATGGTCCATACGAACCTTACATATGGACCTTACGAAGCAAAAAATAAATAGCTTAATCCTTAACTTATAATTTGTGAAAATTATTTAAAATTAATTAAATTATTGCCGGTTTTACAGGAATTTTCAAAAATTTTCTTTCTTTTCTGACCATACCCTATTTTACCAAATTTCTTGATCTTGTATATGTAATTGTACATAGTTGCATTTTTGTAATTTTCCTGATAAAATTGCTGCCAGATAAATTTAGACTTGATCACTTGATGATTTAACCTGAGAAACACGTTATGCAAAGTTGTCACTTTGATTTCGATTTAAATAACTTTTAGAGACTTTTCAGTTCTACCTTGGGTAGAACTAAAATTAGCAAATTATATTTTTTGGAAGATCCAGATTTTGCCTAAATAAACTTTAAAATATTTTTTTTTAATCTCGCAGCCCTGCAACATTTTATACACCAGTTCCATCCGCTACACGCAATTCCCTACAGTCTCTCTTTACAGTCTCTCTTTGGAACCATGTAAATCAGTTAACGGGTTTTCGTAACAAAGAACGTGAAAATATTTGTAAACCTATTGATCCTGTACATGGGGTACCTGTAACTTCCTCTGATGATATCAACCATGTCTTAGCTAGACAGTTTGTTATCAAGTCTGATAGATTAATCCCGGAGTCTACTTTAAGGGAGAATATGGTGAAATATTTTTCTGAGGAAAGTGAAAGTGAGTTCCCTGTAGTTAACGTTAAGGAGGTTGAGAAAGCGATCATGGATAACGCAAAAGATAGCCCCTCTGATTTATTTGTTCCACTTAAAGTTATCAAACGTTGTAAGGAGACTGTAGCGATACATTTAACAATATTTTTTAGTATGCTATTTAATCTTAGTGTAGTCCCACAGTCGTTTCGTTCAACTGTAGTCGTACCTATTTATAAAGGCAAAGGAAAGAAGTTGTGTCCATCTAGTTATCGTCCAATTTCCATGATTAATGTTTATTGCAAGATTTTTGAGAGACTATTGTACACACGTTTATGTTATAGGATTGACGCCAAATTGTGTAATCAGCAGCACGGTTGTAGGAAAAAGCGCTCTTGCCAAACTGCGCTTGCTGAATTTACGAACTATATCTACGCTGTCCTTGATAAGAAGAACGGGTATTGTGTGGCAATTTATTATGATGCTCGTTCTGCGTTTGATAGTTTGGATAGATCTATACTTATTAATAAGCTAATGCAACAGTTTAATTTACACCCGAATTATGTAAGTATATTATATAACTATATGAATCAAAGAGTATTTAAATTTAAAGAAGGTGATAAGTACTTTGATAACCCCACGGGCGTGGTTCAGGGGGCAGCTGGGAGTGGTTTGTATTATTCTGCATACCAGAATGACATATGCGAAGTCATTACTATTCCATTTCTTCTTTATGTAGATGATTTGGTTATTTATCTAGCTGGTAATGATCTTGATGTACTAATGAAAGCAATTACTGAGCAAGCAGCAATCGTTCAAAACTGGTACAACGTGAATAACCTTAGAATTAATTATTCCAAAACTAAATTCCAAATTTTTAGTAAGCCGCGATGTCCTGTCCCCCCCCCCTCTTACTATAACCCGATTGTTTTAAGTAATGGTGAATCAATTGAGTGTGTAACCGTTTTCAAGTACCTTGGAGTGCACGTAGATTCCAGTTTAAGTTTTAGTGATCACTACAATTACGTCACAAAGAAGGTTTCCAATAAACTAGGGTTTTTACATGGCGTTAAGCGTCATCTCACTAATAAGGTTATGGCAATAATGGTTAACAGCCATATTCACTCAGTTATGGATTTTTGCCTTGACATTTGGGCAATTCAAACTGACGCTCAATTGGATGCAATACAACAGAAGGTTAATTCTTTTTTAGTAAAATTTTTGTATCCCTCTTTGGTAAAAAAGTTTCGTACTCGGAAACACACGCGTTTCAAGTTAAATGAGCAATCAATTGATGTTAATGATTTATTAGTACAATTTAATCTCCTGTCTATTAAAGAACGGCGTGACTTATTTTTGTATAAATTTGCGTTTAAAAAACTTTTGAACACGGTTAGTTCGTCGGCTGAGAGGCGTACTTGGCCTTTGTTATCTGTCCCGTCTTTCACTTATGCGCAAAAATCGATACACTACAGAGCAGTTAAACTTTGGAACAAATTGCCGAGGGATTGGGACCCCAAAATGGGGTATAATAAATTTGTACAATCATGTCGTGAATTATTAATCAATAGGCGATCGGAGTATTATTATTATTTTTGACGTGCGAGTTATGACAATGTAGTTAGATATTTAGTTGTTATTTTTGCTCTTTTATATAGTTATAGCATATTGTGTCATGGTTTGTAAACCAGTTATTGTTAACTGATATCCATTTACACGTGAATAAAAGATGAAATGAAATGAAAAATCCCTAGTATTGCCAGATAATTCCAAAAGACTCAATTGGCAGCAAAATAGCAAATTTTATTCATCACTCAACAATTAACCATTTTTTTAAATTCTAAGCGAATATTTTATTCAAGTACATAATATTTAAAGTATTTAGATGGCCTAGGAGCATTATACCCATTGTTGGGGTAGGTCGGTTAGGGCTTTTTTTAACCCAGGGTTTTTAAAAATGGTTTTTTATATTTTCAGGCTAATAATTTAGAGCAAAAATTGCGCTTAATGTTTGAAATCGAGCTAAAATCAAAAAGTGACAGCGTTTTCAAAAATCCAGATTTTCAATGATTTTTTAAAAATTCCACGGGACATGCCATGGACGAAATAGTGTCCGTTCTGGAAAACGCTACAGTACGAGTGGGCTTATTCTAAAAAGGTGAATAATTTAAAACAGGCCCGGTCAAGATCCGAGATAACCACCTTACACTTCTAGTAGCTACCGCCGCTGGTCGGGCTATCTCTATTAATGAATAGTCTGGTCACCCCACAAAGTACACACACCTCTCCATTGTTAGTCAACTACATATGACTTTACTTTTATTGGGACTATGTAACTGTAAATTTTCTAAATAACTGGCAAATGGAAATTGGCTTAGGTATTTATCTGTTTATAGAGAGAAAACACTTATCCGAAAATGAAAACGTAGATTATAATATATGCATATAATTCCTTGGTTTTGTTGTATAATATCCCACTAAATAAAATTGATTGAAAACATTACTAATAATTATCAATGTATCTAGACAGGAGTAATTTGGATGGCCTACCAATCATAAGTATTTTATCTCAAGCTGTAAATTTTATCGGTTTAAATTTTTGTTTTAATCGTTGCTAAAATATGATAGAACGACATCAACTTTCCGTACCCAAGTTTCTCCAAGTCAACCTGCCTTGCCGGATTCCGGCCTCTCTCTTTTGCAATATCATTGTGGAGATTTAAGTAAAACCATTTCATCAAATCGTTAAATTCAGTTTTGCTGTGGGCATCAAAACTCCAGTTTTTAAAATCTGAATGCATTTTAGCCTTCCCCCAATTCATCCCTGATTCCCTATGTTCACCCCAGTATACGGACCATTGATCTGTGAGTGCGTCACATGTTAGAGAGGACAAATGGTTAAGATTTTTATCACCAACGCCAATTAATCCTCTTGGTTGATGACATGCGTGATGTTTCTTCGTGCTGTCTTCATTTTCGTCGTGCCCAGCCTGACCCCAGCATAGACTTCCACACCAAAAACAATGTTCCGTACATCCCATCAGCTTGGTTTGGTTAGGTTAGGTTAGGTTAGGTTAGGTTAGGGTAGGGTAGGTTAGGTTAGGTTAGGTTAGGTTAGGTTAGGTTAGGTTAGGTTAGGTTAGGTTAGGTTAGGTTAGGTTAGGTTAGGTTAGGTTAGGTTAGGGTTAGGTTTAGGTTAGGTTAGGTTAGGTTTAGGTTAGAGGTTAGGGTTAGGTTAGGGGTTAGGTTAGGTTAGGTTAGGTTAGGTTAGGTTAGGTTAGGTTAGGTTAGGTTTAGGTTAGGTTAGGTTTAGGTTAGGTTTAGGTTAGGTTAGGGTTAGGTTAGGTTAGGTTTAGGTTAGGTTAGGTTAGGGTTAGGTTTAGGTTAGGTTAGGTTAGGTTTAGGTTAGGTTAGGTTAGGTTAGGTTAGGTTTAGGTTAGGTTTAGGTTAGGTTAGGTTAGGTTAGGTTAGGTTTAGGTTAGGTTAGGTTAGGTTAGGTATTAGGTTAGGTTTAGGTTAGGTTAGGTTAGGTTAGGTTAGGTTAGGTTAGGTTAGGTTAGGTTAGGTTAGGTTAGGTTAGGTTAGGTTAGGTTAGGTTAGGTTAGGTTTAGGTTAGGTTAGGTTAGGGTTAGGTTAGGTTAGGTTAGGTTAGGTTAGGTTAGGTTAGGTTTAGGTTTAGGTTAGGTTAAGGTTAGTTAGGTTTAGGTTAGGTTAGGTTTGGTTAGGTTAGGTTAGGTTAGGTTAGGTTAGGTTAGGTTAGGTTAGGTTAGGTTTAGGTTAGGTTAGGTTAGTGTTAGGTTAGGTTTAGGTTAGGTTAGGTTAGGTTAGGTTAGGTTAGGTTAGGTAGGTTAGGTTAGGTTAGGGGGTTAGGTTAGGTTAGGTTAGGTTTAGGTTTAGGTTAGGTTATAGGTTAGGTTTAGGTTAGGTTAGGTTTAGGTTAGGTTAGGTTATTAGGTTAGGTTAGGTTAGGTTAGGTTAGGTTAGGTTAGGTTAGGTTAGGTTAGGTTAGGTTAGGTTAGGTTAGGTTAGGTTAGGTTAGGTTAGGTTAGGTTAGGTTAGGTTAGGTTAGGTTAGGTTAGGTTAGGTTAGGTTAGGTTAGGTTAGGTTAGGTTAGGGGGGGGTTAGGTTAGGGGTTAGGTTAGGTATTAGGTTAGTTAGGTTAGGTTTTATTAGGTTAGGTTAGGTTATTAGGTTAGGTTAGGTTAGGTTAGGTTAGGTTAGGTTAGGTTAGGTTAGGTTAGGTTAGGTTAGGTTAGGTTAGGTTAGGTTAGGTTAGGTTAGGTTAGGTTAGGTTAGGTTAGGTTAGGTTAGGTTAGGTTAGTTAGGTTAGGTTAGGTTAGGTTAGGTTGGTTAGGTTAGGTTTAGGTTAGGTTAGGTTAGGTTAGGTTAGGTTAGGTTAGGTTAGGTTAGGTTAGGTTAGGTTAGGTTAGGTTAGGTTAGGTAAGGTTAGGTTAGGTTAGGTTAGGTTAGGTTAGGTTAGGTTAGGTTAGGTTAGGTTAGGTTAGGTTAGGTTAGGTTAGGTTAGGTTAGGTTAGGTTAGGTTAGGTTAGGTTAGGTTAGGTTAGGTTAGGTTAGGTTAGGTTAGGTTAGGTTAGGTTAGGTTAGGTTAGGTTAGGTTAGGTTAGGTTAGGTTAGGTTAGGTTAGGTAGGTTAGGTTAGGTTAGTTAGGTTAGGTTAGGTTAGGTTAGGTTAGGTTAGGTTAGGTTAGGTTAGGTTAGGTTAGGTTAGGTTAGGTTAGGTTAGGTTAGGTTAGGTTAGGTTAGG
>NW_019091262.1:248104-260778 GCF_002217175.1 Folsomia candida | reverse complement strand
TTATTACCAGTTAAACTAATATAAGCTGGTGGTGATCAGCAATTAAATATCGCAATAATGATAGACCATCACGTGAAATTAATGGTGCCATAATGATTCGGATAATTCTTCTAAGTTTTAAAATTAACTCTACCACTTTTGAATCACAAAAATATTCTAAAAAATTGCAGGAAAAATAAGAAAAAAATTGCTCATTTCTGATGCTGAAAAGCAAGATTTTTTTTCATCACTAATAAAGGATTGACTGATTTCTGGAAATTTGTTCACTTTATGACTATTCTTTTTGAAACAGGTCGAAATTCTGTGATTTACTTCTTGCAAAGTCATTTTCCTAGATTTTATAAGATAATCCAAGGCTATTTTTAATTCAATTATGCATATTCCTTCAAAAAAATCATGCATAATATCTGGGGCATTATTTTCAGTGACATGGAAATACGAAAT
This sequence comes from Folsomia candida, assembly GCF_002217175.1. NCBI lineage: Eukaryota > Metazoa > Arthropoda > Collembola > Entomobryomorpha > Isotomidae > Folsomia > Folsomia candida. Next base: position 260,334 of record NW_019091262.1, on the reverse strand, counting down.
ATCATTTAGAATTGACTCCTCTCGTATCCCTGTTAAAGAAATATCTCCAATTACCAAATCAGAGGTATAATTATTAATATTCCGGCGTAACAAGGCTTCCTCCTCTATAGCAATTTGGGTGAAGTGCTTGTTACCCTTACAAAATCTGCACCTGTAATTGGCATTAAACCCATCCGTATATCCAAGTAAGGAATGAAGACCTAAATTGTCTCCACAAACTTGTAACAAAGCTACGTGTGTGAATGGCGAGTCCAATAAAAAATTGAGCTGGTTACTTACAGACATTTTCTTAAATTCATCCACCATTGGTTTCAATATTTTGTTAATTCCATACTCTTTTACAAATTTTGACTTAACAATTAATAGAGGGAAAATTGTGGACAATTGAGATTTTAAGTGAGGTGGAAAATTTGCAATCACGAAATAAAACATCGCTAATTTATGTATTTTTGCCTTTGCTCCAAGTGGATTGCAAATTTCTATGTCATCATAGTAAATTTGCAAGCAAAGTGGGTTTCCGGTCAATCTTCTAAAATAATTTCCAGATTTAAAATTTAAAAAAATATTGGGATTATTATCATCAATCACGAAATTGCATTCGTTCTTATAGCGGGATAAAATTATTGGCAAAGTTTTAGACAAATCAAAATAATACATGTAATCAAATTTTTCTATCACTGACTCGGCTGACTTGTCAAATTTAAAATGTGACCCGAGTTTAATTTCAGTAGTCTCATTGTAAATTTCTTGATTTTAAACCCTTTTCAATTAAATATTGCGAAGAATTTGATTTATGGAAAGGATCTTTTAAAGTATTCAGTTTAATTAGCAAATCATCCTTTTTGATATTACTGCTGGCAAAATTTTTTGCAATTTCTACCACGCTATTTACTAAAGAATTCGCGGATGCTAGGATTTCAGCTGACTTTACTAGCGGAATGGAACCTGACATTTGAAGTGTTTTAACAAAAGCTAACTTATAATCGTTGCTAATATTGGCCAGCAAACTTGGCCCTATTTCTGTTTCAATATTTTGAGGCACATCTGGAGAATAAATAATTTTAGAATTTTCTGACCTTCCTATTCTTGGCAAAAAACTTTGACGTGATTTTTAAGAGTCTCTGTACTTGTAAACATTGTCGAGCACAAAGGGCAATTAATTCTAGCTATCCCTTTACTAATTTCATGAAAAATGATTAGATGATTCCAATATATATTGAATTCTTTAAAATTGGTCTGACAAATGCTACAATTATAAAGTTGATCACCAGAGGTACTTACGGCGACGACTTCTCTGATAGAATTAATAATTTTCAGCCTCCGCCCAACTGACGAAACAATGGCAGCAAACAGGCGCTCTTCAATAGATCCGGTTTGGCAATCAGGCAATTTACGGAGGACATCTTCTCAATATCTTGATCTATAATTTGAAAAAGTACAATTAATAATGATTAATAAATAATAAGTATAAATTTAGTTAGTTGATAAATTAGTTAAAAAATACTAATTACATTAATTTCGTACCTTTGAATGTTTGAAGAAGTTCAGCTAATCCTGCCGATTCCAGAACTTTTTCAACGAAGTCACTCATTATGATGAAAATTTAATTTTTTCGCAGCAATTAAAAAAATTGTAGATTTTTTTACGTGACTTGTCTCACCGGTGTCGTGCTTCCAACTAAGAAGGAAATAAGAGACCCGCCGCAAGCGGGGTAAACCTACAACAGTTTAGCGAATTTTCCTCAGTGCATGACAGTATTTTCCTCTGTTCATGAGTAAAGCTTGTCTAGATTGAATGAACTTTAAACAACCAACCATTTTGATCAATCTTTCCTCAATCTTGAACAAAAATCACTCATGGATTTATGCAATTTTTTAACAACTCTGTGTAAATCCTTTTAGCTAAATTATTGAATACAATTTATCCAATATTGGGTAAAATCAACTTTGTCCAAGAAATTGAGTATTTTTGCTTCTCATAATAGCAAATTTTCATCAATGCTGAGAAAATTTCTACAATATCGTTTTCCTCAAGTGGTTGTACACAACATTATTTAGCGTGTAGGGGCGTCTAAATGACGCAAACCGGAAGTCTCTAACTGTAACGTGTGGCATTTGGCAGGTATCTTAAGATTTATTTTCACCCTTTTTCAGGCAGTTTCGGTATTTCGCAATTTTCTCGGTCTTCCTTTCAAGTTATCGGTTCAGAGCTGTTATACACTTTCAAGTCCACACCGAGGGGCGTACAACGCGCCCTTTCGGAGTCTCTAACTGTAACGGGTGGCATTTGGCAGGACATACAAGATTTAGGTTTTCCCTTTTCATGTAGTTTCGGTATTTCGGAGTTTTCTCGGATTCCTTTAAAGTTATCGCAAAAGTGCTCCGTTTCACTTTTGTAGTCATGGCCTAGGGGCGTAAAACGCGCCCTTTACGGAGTCTCTAGCTGTAACGGGTGGCATTTGGCAGGACATACAAGATTTAAGCCTTCCCTTTTAAGAGAGAAGGGGGACTTTTGGATTTTAAGAAAAAAGCTGGATTTCAAGTTATCGCTTCAGTGCTTCTACACTTGCAAGCCCACACCTAGGGGCGTCTAAATGACGCAAACCGGAAGTCTCTAACTGTAACGTGTGGCATTTGGCAGGTATCTTAAGATTTATTTTCACCCCTTTTTCAGGCAGTTTCGGTATTTCGCAATTTTCTCGGTCTTCCTTTCAAGTTATCGGTTCAGAGCTGGTTATACACTTTCAAGTCCACACCGAGGGGCGTACAACGCGCCCTTTCCGGAGTCTCTAACTGTAACGGGTGGCATTTGGCAGGACATACAAGATTTAGGTTTTCCCTTTTCATGTAGTTTCGGTATTTCGGAGTTTTCTCGGATTCCTTTAAAGTTATCGCAAAAGTGGTTTTTCACTTTTGTAGCCATGGCCTAGGGGCGTAAAACGCGCCCTTTACGGAGTCTCTAGCTGTAACGGGTGGCATTTGGCAGGACATACAAGATTTAAGCCTTCCCTTTTAAGAGAGAAGGGGGGACGTTTTGGATTTTAAGAAAAAAGCTGGATTTCAAGTTATCGCTTCAGTGCTTCTACACTTGCAAGCCCACACCTAGGGGCGTCTAAATGACGCAAACCGGAAGTCTCTAACTGTAACGTGTGGCATTTGGCAGGTATCTTAAGATTTATTTTCACCCCTTTTTCAGGCAGTTTCGGTATTTCGCAATTTTCTCGGTCTTCCTTTCAAGTTATCGGTTCAGAGCTGGTTATACACTTTCAAGTCCACACCGAGGGGCGTACAACGCGCCCTTTCCGGAGTCTCTAACTGTAACGGGTGGCATTTGGCAGGACATACAAGATTTAGGTTTTCCCTTTTCATGTAGTTTCGGTATTTCGGAGTTTTCTCGGATTCCTTTAAAGTTATCGCAAAAGTGGTTTTATACGTTTTGTAGCCATGGCCTAGGGGCGTAAAACGCGCCCTTTCGGAGTCTCTAGCTGTAACGGGTGGCATTTGGCAGGATCAAGATTTATTTTCCCTTTTCAGAGTTTCGTATTTCGCATTTCTCGGTTCCTTTAAAGTTATCGCAAAGAGCTGTTTCACTTTAAGTCCACACCGAGGGGCGTAAAACGCGCCCTTTCCGGAGTCTCTAGCTGTAACGGGTGGCATTTGGCAGGACATACAAGATTTAGGTTTTCCCTTTTCATGTAGTTTCGGTATTTCGGAGTTTTCTCGGATTCCTTTAAAGTTATCGCAAAAGTGGTTTTATAGTTTGTAGCCATGGCCTAGGGGCGTAAAACGCGCCCTTTACGGAGTCTCTAGCTGTAACGGGTGGCATTTGGCAGGACATACAAGATTTAAGCCTTCCCTTTTAAGAGAGAAGGGGGACGTTTTGGATTTTAAGAAAAAAGCTGGATTTCAAGTTATCGCTTCAGTGCTTCTACACTTGCAAGCCCACACCTAGGGGCGTCTAAATGACGCAAACCGGAAGTCTCTAACTGTAACGTGTGGCATTTGGCAGGTATCTTAAGATTTATTTTCACCCCTTTTTCAGGCAGTTTCGGTATTTCGCAATTTTCTCGGTCTTCCTTTCAAGTTATCGGTTCAGAGCTGGTTATACACTTTCAAGTCCACACCGAGGGGCGTACAACGCGCCCTTTCCGGAGTCTCTAACTGTAACGGGTGGCATTTGGCAGGACATACAAGATTTAGGTTTTCCCTTTTCATGTAGTTTCGGTATTTCGGAGTTTTCTCGGATTCCTTTAAAGTTATCGCAAAAGTGCTCCGTTTCACTTTTGTAGTCATGGCCTAGGGGCGTAAAACGCGCCCTTTACGGAGTCTCTAGCTGTAACGGGTGGCATTTGGCAGGACATACAAGATTTAAGCCTTCCCTTTTAAGAGAGAAGGGGGACGTTTTGGATTTTAAGAAAAAAGCTGGATTTCAAGTTATCGCTTCAGTGCTTCTACACTTGCAAGCCCACACCTAGGGGCGTCTAAATGACGCAAACCGGAAGTCTCTAACTGTAACGTGTGGCATTTGGCAGGTATCTTAAGATTTATTTTCACCCCTTTTTCAGGCAGTTTCGGTATTTCGCAATTTTCTCGGTCTTCCTTTCAAGTTATCGGTTCAGAGCTGGTTATACACTTTCAAGTCCACACCGAGGGGCGTACAACGCGCCCTTTCCGGAGTCTCTAACTGTAACGGGTGGCATTTGGCAGGACATACAAGATTTAGGTTTTCCCTTTTCATGTAGTTTCGGTATTTCGGAGTTTTCTCGGATTCCTTTAAAGTTATCGCAAAAGTGGTTTTTACGTTTTAGCCATGGCCTAGGGGCGTAAAACGCGCCCTTTCCGGAGTCTCTAGCTGTAACGGGTGGCATTTGGCAGGACATACAAGATTTAGGTTTTCCCTTTTCAGTAGTTTCGTATTTCGGAGTTTTCTCGGATTCCTTTAAAGTTATCGCAAAAGTGCGTTTTACTTTGTAGCCATGGCCTAGGGGCGTAAAACGCGCCCTTTCCGGAGTCTCTAGCTGTAACGGGTGGCATTTGGCAGGACATACAAGATTTAGGTTTTCCATTTTCGTGTTTTCTTTATTTCGCAGTTTTCTCGGATTCCTTTAAAGTTATCGCAAAATGCTCCGTTTCACTTTGTAGCCATGGCCTAGGGCGTAAAACGCGCCTTTACGGAGTCTCTAGCTGTAACGGGTGGCATTTGGCAGGACATACAAGATTTAAGCCTTCCCTTTTAAGAGAGAAGGGGGGACCTTTTGGATTTTAAGAAAAAAGCTGGATTTCAAGTTATCGCTTCAGTGCTTCTACACTTGCAAGCCCACACCTAGGGGCGTCTAAATGACGCAAACCGGAAGTCTCTAACTGTAACGTGTGGCATTTGGCAGGTATCTTAAGATTTATTTTCACCCCTTTTTCAGGCAGTTTCGGTATTTCGCAATTTTCTCGGTCTTCCTTTCAAGTTATCGGTTCAGAGCTGGTTATACACTTTCAAGTCCACACCGAGGGGCGTACAACGCGCCCTTTCCGGAGTCTCTAACTGTAACGGGTGGCATTTGGCAGGACATACAAGATTTAGGTTTTCCCTTTTCATGTAGTTTCGGTATTTCGGAGTTTTCTCGGATTCCTTTAAAGTTATCGCAAAAGTGGTTTTATACGTTTGTAGCCATGGCCTAGGGGCGTAAAACGCGCCCTTTACGGAGTCTCTAGCTGTAACGGGTGGCATTTGGCAGGACTAAGATTTATTTTCACCCTTTTTCAGGCAGTTTCGGTATTTCGCATTTTCTCGGTCTTCCTTTCAAGTTATCGTTCAAGCTGGTTATACACTTTCAAGTCCACACCTAGGGGCGTACAACGCGCCCTTTCCGGAGTCTCTAACTGTAACGGGTGGCATTTGGCAGGACATACAAGATTTAGGTTTTCCCTTTTCATGTAGTTTGGTATTTCGGAGTTTCTCGGATCCTTTAAAGTTATCGCAAAAGTGGTTTATACTTTGTAGCCATGGCCTAGGGGCGTAAAACGCGCCCTTTCCGGAGTCTCTACTGTAACGGGTGGCATTTGGCAGGACATACAAGATTTAGGTTTTCCTTTCTGTAGTTTCGGTATTTCGGAGTTTTCTCGGATTCCTTTAAAGTTATCGCAAAAGGTGTTTACTTTTGTAGCCATGGCCTAGGGGCGTAAAACGCGCCCTTTCGGAGTCTCTAGCGTAACGGGTGGCATTTGGCAGGACATACAAGATTTAGGTTTTCCATTTTCGTGTTTCTTTATTTCGCAGTTTTCTCGGATTCCTTTAAAGTTACGCAAAAGTGCTCCGTTTCACTTTTGTAGCCATGGCCTAGGGGCGTAAAACGCGCCCTTTACGGAGTCTCTAGCTGTAACGGGTGGCATTTGGCAGGACATACAAGATTTAAGCCTTCCCTTTTAAGAGAGAAGGGGGACGTTTTGGATTTTAGAAAAAGCTGGATTTCAAGTTATCGCTTCAGTGCTTCTACACTTGCAAGCCCACACCTAGGGCGTCTAAAGACGCAAACCGGAAGTCTCTAACTGTAACGTGTGGCATTTGGCAGGTATCTTAAGATTTATTTTCACCCCTTTTTCAGGCAGTTTCGGTATTTGCAATTTTCTCGGTCTTCCTTTCAAGTTATCGGTTCAGAGCTGGTTATACACTTTCAAGTCCACACCGAGGGGCGTACAACGCGCCCTTTCCGGAGTCTCTAACTGTAACGGGTGGCATTTGGCAGGACATACAAGATTTAGGTTTTCCTTTTCATGTAGTTTCGGTATTTCGGAGTTTTCTCGGATTCCTTTAAAGTTATCGCAAAAGTGCTCCGTTTCACTTTGTAGTCCATGGCCTAGGGGCGTAAAACGCGCCCTTTACGGAGTCTCTAGCTGTAACGGGTGGCATTTGGCAGACATACAAGATTTAAGCCTTCCCTTTTAAGAGAGAAGGGGGACGTTTTGGATTTTAAGAAAAAAGCTGGATTTCAAGTTATCGCTTCAGTGCTTCTACACTTGCAAGCCCACACCTAGGGGCGTCTAAATGACGCAAACCGGAAGTCTCTAACTGTAACGTGTGGCATTTGGCAGGTATCTTAGATTTATTTCACCCTTTTTCAGGCAGTTTCGGTATTTCGCAATTTTCTCGGTCTTCCTTTCAAGTTATCGGTTCAGAGCTGGTTATACACTTTCAAGTCCACACCGAGGGGCGTACAACGCGCCCTTTCCGGAGTCTCTAACTGTAACGGGTGGCATTTGCAGGACATACAAGATTTAGGTTTTCCCTTTTCATGTAGTTTCGGTATTCGGAGTTTTCTCGGATTCCTTTAAAGTTATCGCAAAAGTGGTTTTATCTTTGTAGCCATGGCCTAGGGGCGTAAAACGCGCCCTTTCCGGAGTCTCTAGCTGTAACGGGTGGCATTTGGCAGGACAAATAAGATTTAGGTTTTCCATTTTCGTGTTTCTTTATTTCGCAGTTTTCTCGGATTCCTTTAAAGTTATCGCAAAAGTGCTCCGTTTCACTTTTGTAGCCATGGCCTAGGGGCGTAAAACGCGCCCTTTACGGAGTCTCTAGCTGTAAGGGTGGCATTTGGCAGGACATACAAGATTTAAGCCTTCCCTTTTAAGAGAGAAGGGGGACGTTTTGGATTTTAAGAAAAAAGCTGGATTTCAAGTTATCGCTTCAGTGCTTCTAACACTTGCAAGCCCACACCTAGGGCGTCTAAATGACGCAAACCGGAAGTCTCTAACTGTAACGTGTGGCATTTGGCAGTATCTTAAGATTTATTTTCACCCTTTTTCAGGCAGTTTCGGTGATTTGTCGAATTCTCGGTCGCCTTTCAAGTTATCGGTTCAGAGCTGGTTATACACTTTCAAGTCCACACCAGGGGCGTACAAAGCGCCCTTTGCCGGTCTCTAACTGTAACGGGTGCATTTGGCAGGACATACAAGATTTAGGTTTTCCCTTTTCAGTAGTTTCGGTATTTCGGAGTTTTCTCGGATTCCTTTAAAGTTATCGCAAGAAGTGGTTTATACGTTTGTAGCCATGGCCTAGGGGCGTAAAACGCGCCTTTCCGGAGTCTCTAGCTGTAACGGGTGGCATTTGGCAGGACATACAAGATTTAGGTTTTCCCATTTTCGTGTTTTCTTATTTTCGCAGTTTTCTCGGATTCCTTTAAGAGTTATCGCAAAAGTGCTCCGTTTCACTTTGTAGCCATGGCCTAGGGGCGAAAACGCGCCCTTACGGAGTCTAGCTGTAAGGGTGGCATTTGGCAGGACATACAAGATTTAAGCCTTCCCTTTTAAGAGAGAAGGGGGACGTTTTGGATTTTAAGAAAAAAGCTGGATTTCAAGTTTATCGCTTCAGTGCTTCTACACTTGCAAGCCCACACCTAGGGGCGTCTAAATGACGCAAACCGGAAGTCTCTACTGTAACGTGTGGCATTTGGCAGGTATCTAAGATTTATTTTCACCCCTTTTTCAGGCAGTTTCGGTATTTGCAATTTTCTCGGTCTTCCTTTCAAGTTATCGGTTCAGAGCTGGTTATACACTTTAAGTCCACACCGAGGGCGTACACACGGCCCTTTCCGGAGTCTCTAACTGTAACGGGTGGCATTTGGCAGGACATACAAGATTTAGGTTTTCCCTTTTCATGTAGTTTCGGTATTTCGGAGTTTTTCTCGGATTCCTTTAAAGTTATCGCAAAAGTGGTTTATACGTTTGTAGCTTGGCCTAGGGGCGTAAAACGCGCCCTTTCCGGAGTCTCTAGCTGTAACGGGTGGCATTTGGCAGGAAATACAAGATTTAGGTTTTCCATTTTCGTGTTTTCTTTATTTTCGCAGTTTTCTGGATTCCTTTAAAGTTATCGCAAAAGTGCTCCGTTTCACTTTTGTAGCCATGGCCTAGGGGCGTAAAACGCGCCCTTTACGGAGTCTCTAGCTGTAACGGGTGGCATTTGGCAGGACATACAAGATTTAAGCCTTCCCTTTTAAGAGAGAAGGGGGGACGTTTTGGATTTTAAGAAAAAAGCTGGATTGTCAAGTTATCGCTTCAGTGCTTTCTACACTTGCAAGCCCACACACAGGGGCGTCTAAATGACGCAAACCGGAAGCTCTAACTGTAACGTGTGCATTTGGCACGTATCTTAAGATTTATTTTCACCCCTTTTTTCAGGCAGTTTCGGTATTTCGCAATTTTCTCGGTCTTCCTTTCAAGTTATCGGTTCAGAGCTGGTTATACACTTCAAGTCCACACCGAGGGGCGTACAACGCGCCCTTTCCGGAGTCTCTAACTGTAACGGTGGCATTTGGCAGGACATACAAGATTTAGGTTTTCCCTTTTCATGTAAGTTTCGGTATTTCGGAGTTTTCTCGGATTCCTTTAAAGTTATCGCAAAAGTGCTCCGTTTCACTTTTGTAGTCATGGGCTAGGGGGAAAACGCGCCCTTTACGGGTCTCTAGCTGTAACGGGGCATTTGGCAGGACATACGAAGATTTAAGCCTTCCCTTTTTAAGAGAGAAGGGGGGACGTTTTGGATTTTAAAGAAAAAAGCTGGATTTCAAGTTATCGCTTCAGTGCTTCTACACTTGCAAGCCCACACCTAGGGGCGTCTAAATGACGCAAACCGGAAGTCTCTACTAAATTTGGCTAGCGTATCTTAAGATTTATTTTCACCCTTTTTCAGGCAGTTTCGGTATTTCGCAATTTTCTCGGTCTTCCTTTCAAGTTATCGGTTCAGAGCTGGTTATCACACTTTCAAGTCCACACCGAGGGCGTACAACGCGCCCTTCGGAGTCTCTAACTGTAACGGGGGCATTTGGCAGGACATACAAGATTTAGTTTTCCCTTTTCATGTAGTTTCGGTATTTCGGAGTTTTCTCGATTCCTTTAAAGTTATCGCAAAAGTGGTTATACGTTTGTAGCCTGGCCTAGGGGCGTAAAACGCGCCCTTTTCCGGAGTCTTAGCTGTAACGGGTGGCATTTGGCAGGACATACAAGATTTAGGTTTTCCCTTTTCATGTAGTTTCGGTATTTCGGAGTTTTCTCGGATTCCTTTAAAGTTATCGCAAAAGTGGTTTTATACGTTTGTAGCCTGGCCTAGGGGCGTAAAACGCGCCCTTTCCGGAGTCTCTAGCTGTAACGGGTGGCATTTGGCAGGAAATACAAGATTTAGGTTTTCCATTTTCGTGTTTTTTCTTTATTTCGCAGTTTTCTCGGATTCCTTTAAAGTTATCGCAAAAGTGCTCCGTTTCACTTTTGTAGCCATGGCCTAGGGGCGTAAAACGCGCCCTTTACGGAGTCTCTAGCTGTAACGGGTGGCATTTGGCAGGACATACAAGATTTAAGCCTTCCCTTTTAAGAGAGAAGGGGGGACGTTTTGGATTTTAAGAAAAAAGCTGGATTTCAAGTTATCGCTTCAGTGCTTCTACACTTGCAAGCCCACACCTAGGGGCGTCTAAATGACGCAAACCGGAAGTCTCTAACTGTAACGTGTGGCATTTGGCACGTATCTAGATTTATTTTCACCCCTTTTTCAGGCAGTTTCGGTATTTCGCAATTTTCTCGGTCTTCCTTTCAAGTTATCGGTTCAGAGCTGGTTATACACTTTCAAGTCCACACCGAGGGGCGTACAACGCGCCCTTTCCGGAGTCTCTAACTGTAACGGGTGGCATTTGGCAGGACATACAAGATTTAGGTTTTCCCTTTTCATGTAGTTTCGGTATTTCGGAGTTTCTCGGATTCCTTTAAAGTTATCGCAAAAGTGCTCCGTTTCACTTTTGTAGTCATGGCCTAGGGGCGTAAAACGCGCCCTTTACGGAGTCCTAGCTGTAACGGGTGGCATTTGGCAGGACATACAAGATTTAAGCCTTCCCTTTTAAGAGAGAAGGGGGGACGTTTTGGATTTTAAGAAAAAAGCTGGATTTCAAGTTATCGCTTCAGTGCTTCTACACTTGCAAGCCCACACCTAGGGGCGTCTAAATGACGCAAACCGGAAGTCTCTAACTGTAACGTGTGGCATTTGGCAGGTATCTTAAGATTTATTTTCACCCTTTTTCAGGCAGTTTCGGTATTTCGCAATTTTCTCGGTCTTCCTTTCAAGTTATCGGTTCAGAGGCTGGTTATACACATTTCAAGTCCACACCGAGGGGCGTACAACGCGCCCTTTCCGGAGTCTCTAACTGTAACGGGTGGCATTTGGCAGGACATACAAGATTTAGGTTTTCCCTTTTCATGTAGTTTCGGTATTTCGGAGTTTTCTCGGATTCCTTTAAAGTTATCGCAAAAGTGGTTTTATACGTTTGTAGCCATGGCCTAGGGGCGTAAAACCGCCCTTTCCGGAGTCTCTAGCTGTAACGGGTGGCATTTGGCAGGACATACAAGATTTAGGTTTTCCCTTTTCATGTAGTTTGGTTTATTTCGGAGTTTTTCTCGGATTCCTTTAAAGTTATGCAAAAGTGGTTTTATACTTTGTAGCATGGCCTAGGGGTAGAAGGCGCAAAACGCGCCTTTCCGGAGTCTCTAGCTGTAACGGGTGGCATTTGGCAGGACATACAAGATTTAGGTTTTCCATTTTCGTGTTTTCTTTATTTCGCAGTTTTCTCGGATTCCTTTAAAGTTATCGCAAAAGTGCTCCGTTTCACTTTTGTAGCCATGGCCTAGGGGCGTAAAACGCGCCCTTTACGGAGTCTCTAGCTGTAACGGGTGGCATTTGGCAGGACATACAAGATTTAAGCCTTCCCTTTTAAGAGAGAAGGGGGGACGTTTTGGATTTTAAGAAAAAAGCTGGATTTCAAGTTATCGCTTCAGTGCTTCTACACTTGCAAGCCCACACCTAGGGGCGTCTAAATGACGCAAACCGGAAGTCTCTAACTGTAACGTGTGGCATTTGGCAGGTATCTTAAGATTTATTTTCACCCCTTTTTCAGGCAGTTTCGGTATTTCGCAATTTTCTCGGTCTTCCTTTCAAGTTATCGGTTCAGAGCTGGTTATACACTTTCAAGTCCACACCGAGGGGCGTACAACGCGCCCTTTCCGGAGTCTCTAACTGTAACGGGTGGCATTTGGCAGGACATACAAGATTTAGGTTTTCCCTTTTCATGTAGTTTCGGTATTTCGGCGTTTTCTCGGATTCCTTTAAAGTTATCGCAAAAGTGCTCCGTTTCACTTTTGTAGCCATGGCCTAGGGGCGTAAAACGCGCCCTTTACGGAGTCTCTAGCTGAACGGGTGGCATTTGGCAG